>NC_090321.1:26480074-26780074 GCF_040869045.1 Eurosta solidaginis | reverse complement strand
GTACGAAAGACATCCGACTGCCCCAATCATACAAGCAACCCCAATTCCCAATTACCCAGGACACATTGTCCATATCGATATATATCACACAAACAATAAGGTTATCCTCACAGCCATCGACAAATTCTCTAAATACGCCCAAGCGAAAGTACTTAGATCAAGGGCGACAGAGGATATAAAACAACCCCTTCAAGAATTGCTAACCTCTTTTGGTATCCCAGAAAAAATCGTTATTGATAACGAAAAATCCTTAAACTCTGTAACCATAACCTTTATGCTCGAAAACCAATACGGAATAGAGATTTACAAGACACCCCCTTACACCAGTACTGTCAACGGTCAGGTTGAACGCTTCCATTCCACCCTTTCAGAAATAATGCGATGCGTGAAAAGTGAAAGGACGCACGATAGCTTCGAAGATCTACTTAACAGATCACTCTGCAAGTACAATTATTCCATCCATTCGACAATTAAGAGAAAACCAATAGAAGTATTTTTCGGAAGGACTGTAAGTACCGACCCCGAACAATTGGAAAACCACAGGCAAGAAAACATAAAAAACTTAGCTGAAAAACAAATAAAAGATTTAGAATTCCACAATAAAAAAAGATCAATCTTCAAAATTTACAGTCCCAATGACATCATCTATGTCAGAATAAACAAAAGAGTAGGCAATAAGCTTACACCCAGGTACAGGAAGGAGGTCGTCAGAGAAGACAGGAACTCCACAGTCATAACCCAATCAGGGAAGACGGTGCACAAAGGGCTGATAAGGAGCTGATAAAAATATAACAAAAAAAAAAAAAAAAAAAAAAAAAAAAAAATTTTTAAAAGAAGAAAAATCACTTTTTCTCATTTCTTATCTTACCTCCATGTAACGAATTTTCCATCGATTAACACGCCATGGGCGAACGATTTAACAAATAAATTTCACAAAACTTCGAATAAATAGAGTAAGGAAATTTCATAAAATGGTCGTATCCCCAAAATTTTTATTTTTTTTTTTTCTCTCCAGCCTACTCGCCTGCACTACCCAGGGAGAAGTCCAAATTCACGACTATTCCTCATCCCACCTAATAACCATCGATAATGGTTTCTCAAAAATCAAGGATGGCACCCTTAACTTTATCCACATCATTGATACCGCAGTCTACCGTCAAGTTCTGCAAAACATTACTGAGATGATAGACAAAGTTTTAACCACCGAAAATCCTATTTATCCCACCTTGCAACACGAGGCCCAACAAGCTATTGAAATGTTGGAAATCGTAGAGCCTCCTCATAGTCCCAGACAAAGAAGATCCCTAGATATCCTTGGCACTGCCTGGAAATACCTGGCAGGAAACCCAGATCATGACGACCTAATTATGATAAATGGTAATTTAGAAAAACTAATTAACAATAATAATAAGCAATATTATATAAACAATGCTTTTAAGCAGCAGATAAATAATTTAACGAAAATCACTAACGATATATTAAGTACCTTTCAGAACGAAGAGATAATTGTAAACGAAATCGCTTTAAATTTACAAAATAAAATTAGGCTTATAAAAGAAGAAATAATTAACATAAAATATGCCATACAATGGGCTAGATTAGGTATTATAAATTCCATGATTTTGAATAGGAAAGAAATTGAAATATCCATTAAGGAGTTTAATAAGGAAAATATGCCCTTCAACACAATGGAAGAGGCTCTAGAATTAGCCGAAGTTAGCGTATTAAGCAACTCAACTTCTATTTTGTACGTCTTGAAAATTCCATTAACTACAGAAGTAATTTATAACAATTTTATTATAAAATCAGTAATAAAAAAAGATGTAATGATTAATTTAAAATTCAATAATATTATTCAAAATAAAGAAGAAATATTCGGAATAAAAACTAGTTGTAAAAAGTATAACTCAATTAGCATTTGTAAGCAAGACGAATTGTTAGATTTAAAAAATGACTTTTGTATAACTAACCTAATTAAAAGCCTTAATTCTTCGTGCCCAATGATAAATTGCCACCACATACCAAGAGACGAGCTAATTGCCCCAGGAATACTATTCCTTAACGATTACCATGGCAATATAAGTATCAGCGGAGATATGCGCAAAATAAATGGCACCCATATACTGAACTTCAAAAATGAGATGGTAATAGCTAACGGCAGAACTTATAGGAATTTCGAAACACCTCCTTTAAGGGTGATGCCAGCAATAGCACAGCCAAATCCAAGGGAGGAAAGCTTCACCAAACTTTTGTCACTCGAAGCCCTTAGCGAGTTACACCTGAACAACACTATAAAAATCCAGTCCCTCCAAACAGAAAACACGGCCAACCGAATATTCTCAGGGATTACCATAATCCTAGTTATCCTTGTCATTGCCAGCCTCAGGAGGCACTGCAGGAAAAAAACAAATAAACCTACAGAGCAACCATTACAATCAATCACTCAAGGCAGCCAGAGCCAAGAAACAACCAGGCAAGCCCAAGTCCCAGTACCCGAAGTAAGGACTTTTCAAATTTTTCAGACGATCGAGGACAACCGTCTTTAAGAGGGGAGGAGTTAACACCACACACATTCAAACTTCACAAACATTCACATAGTGGGTTGCCTGCATTCTCTAAGTCACATCGCAGCACACGAGAATGCGATAAACGCTGACTAAGCATATTCACATCATGGGAACATTACTGGTGATATGATATCAACAACATAAGCCACCTGCATTCTTCACTCCAGTTACAAAAGCGCATGCATATGAAATAAATGCTGATGCCTCACTACCGCTCCGTGGGAACATAGTTCACACTGCCAGTACTGCGCATACCTTAGCTTCATATTTCTATACGAGCATCCAACAAACGTCAACCGCGCGTCACCAGCGGATGGGAACATTGGCAGTGATACGATACCACTGCAACATATGAAAATACCAACAACGATGCGACGCCGCTGCAATTGGGCCGTCGTTAAGAATTAATAAAAAGCCATACTAATATAGTTTTAAGCGCAGTTGAAGTTCAGTTGTATTTCAGTTGTATTTTGCTCATGTAAAAGTAATAAAGTGAAAAACACCGGCATAAGCCGGCAAAAAAATAATTTTTTTTAAGTTTTAAACCCACAACGGGTTAACTTATACATATTTATTGGGTTGCTCGAGTTAGTAAAAGAGTCACACCCTGTTGGTCTACAGCTGCTAATTAGCTAATATTTACATCCTCAACTCAACTTTATTATAAAGTGCAATGATTGGCTCGGGAAAAGGTAAAATAGTAACTAAACTTATTCCTGGAAAAATTATTCTAAATCTAGAGGCAATAAAATTTTAATAAATTCAATAAAATCCACAAGTAAACAAAACAAACAAATATGATTATTTGTATGTTTTTCATGTGAAACGATTTAAGTGATTTCGTATTGTTTACAATAAACTAACAAATAAGCAAATAATTAATAATTGTTGAGTGCTCATAGAAGGAATAGCATTGTAAACGAGCATATGTTGAGTTTTACCCAGTCAGCATGTGCATTCATTTCTCGACGACACGTTGTTGTTGTTGTATTAACGATAAAGATAAACCCCGAAGGATTTGGGGAGTGTTATCGATGTTGATGGTCCTTTGCCGGATACAGATCCCAAAAGTTCCGGTAACAAAGCACCATAAAGCTACCAACCCGAACATCACGGGAACCACAATATGAGCACATTGAACCTTCAAGGCCATGAGAAAATTAGAGTCTGGCCTCGCCTGCTAAACATGTGTATGATACATTCATATTTGTAACAAGTTTCCCCTCGCGTAGGTGAGGTTGACAATTGATTTGCGGAAACTTTAAAGCTATACAACTTTGTATTGCGTTACGGCACGTCACATGCTCTAACGAGCTTTACATAGAAAAGTTTTTTGAAGACAGTTGAAAATGTGAATGTACTATGGTACAAAATAAAATTTCTATAAAATTTAAATCGGGGACTTAATATTTTATAAAAGCCTTTGTGCACTTACGCTTTTTTGAAGTATGATATTTTTTTTAACTTTCCATAAAAAGGTGCAATTCATGACGCAATAGAGAGGTGGAGTTAATTTTACAAAATGGAGTCGCATTTGACTCGTACTTATTACTTAATGTGTTGCATTGTTTGTCTTTTTTTCAGTGTTTTCAAGAAATACTACCTTCATGCTATTCTGAAACAGGTAAATAATAATTTCCTCTTCTGGGCGGGTGTTGTTGTTTTGTATATGAATTAATCCCCGGGCAATACTTCCATCTTACAGGCGGTAGCTCCGTGGCAGTTATTTATTTACACCAGAGTTACGAATTTTGAATTATGGCGCAAAACTTTAAAAGTTTCTTCTCCTTAATGTGGGCGGTGCCATGCCCATTTTCCGGGCAATACTTCCATCTTACAGGCGGTAGCTCCGTGGCAGTTATTTATTTACACCAGAGTTACGAATTTTGAATTATGGCTTGCAAAACTTTAAAAGCTTCTTCTCCTTAATGTGGGCGGTGCCATGCCCATTTTCCAAAACTCCTCCTGAAAGAAAATGAAGTAGTGATTGATATTAGAGAAAAATTGCAAAGTTTACAAACGGCAATGGTTACTAGGATTTGTTTCTGAATTTCATCAGCTAGCTTCTCGGCAGCTGAGTATTAAACTCGAATCTCCAATATTCATACTAGTGTAAAGGCAGATGCTTTTAACCACTCAGCCATATGAATGTCCCGCTGCTCGCTTTGCAATTGGTCTCTAAGTATTGCCTTTTTGTTGCTATTCCTTTTATTCACTTTTTCCCTAATATCAATAACAAAAACAATTGTATAAAGCAATATGAGCATGTCTCGCTAATTAAATACAGGAAATGACATAGTTTCAGCTTACTGTTGTTGTTGTTGTAGCGATAAGCACACTTCCCGAAGGCCTTGGGAATGTTATCGATGTTGATGGCCCTTTGCCGGATGCAGATCCTGTACGATCCGGTAACAAGCACCATAAAGGTACTAGCCCGACCATCTCGGGAATGATTTGGTAAGACCACATGAAACCTTCTAGGCCATAACGCCCTCACACCCCCTAGATCCAGGAGTTTTGGGTCGCCAGAGCCCCGGCTGTTAATGAAACAGTAATCGCCACGGGCGCTACACAACCCCTTGAATCAATTTGGTGTTTTAGGCGCCTCTTACGACAGGCATACCTACCGCGGGTATATTATAAGCCCCTTACCCGCTGGGGAGTTTTAGCTTACTAAAAGTGTATAGCTGGATCTTCAGATGATCACATTGTTCACAATTAAAAAATATGGAAACAAACATTTGAGTCAACGAAATGGAGAAAGATCTGGAACAATATCATGAAGTTGTAAATGAGTATTTGCGAAGCTTATTATATGAAAATTCAGTATTAATGTTATACGGTTTCAAGACCCAGCATTTAACTATATAAAGCAAGCCTAAAGGGTTTGGCTCATTGAGCAGTTATAGGTGACTGTCGTAAAAATATGTAGCGACAGAGCTTTCTCAGCAACGATCCTACAAAAAATCAGAGTATATCTGAGTCTGGCTTATCAGATTTTCATTTAAACAGCTGTGTCCAGCCCTAGACAAATTTAGAAATACATGAAATACTCCCAGCTTTATGATAAAAACCAACAGAAATTATTCTGACTTTCACGATTTATCCAAATACCTCTCCCCTTCCTCCCCCTCCTTTTTCTCCCTTATTCCCTCACACCTCTTCATTTTTACAGATTGTATTTATAGGCTGAATCAATTTCCTTATCCATTTCTTTCATACGAAAATTTTCTCTCTATTCTTTTTACTCTTACAGGTCTTTCTCTTATCTAAGCCTAACTCTAGTTTTTACTTTTATTCATATCTTAATGTTATTATTTTTCTTCCTGTAAATTTTTCTTACATAATTTTTCTCAAACCATTACCCTTCCTCTTACATTTACTCTTACTCTTTCTATTTTTCACTTTACTTTACCGGCTTCGCTCAAACTTTCTCTTCTTTACCTTCCCCAGCTCTTCTTTTTTTTCTCTTTTATCTCGATATCCATTTTCAATGTTGAAACGTATGGAGCTTGGCTTTTTTCAACATACTGCATAACTAAAGTTGTAAAAAAGTAGCAAAACAGTACCAAAAATTCTCCCTCCGTACTACTTAAAATTTACTGGATTATGGTGGCCGTAAAATGTTTGTTATTGTACTACTGATTTCACCTGTCTGGTTAGAAGGTTCAATTTGCTCGTATTTAATCGCTCTCGAGAGGGGCAGGCTTGTACCTCAATGGTTTTTTTTACCGGACCGCACTGGATCTATATTCGACAAAGGCCACTCAACATCCATAACACTCCCCAACACATTCGGAGAGTGTCTTTAGCGCTACAACAACAACGACTCAGTCGTATACCAAAATGCTGAATGGGTAATGCAATATAATGAACAAATGCTTCTCATAAAAAATAAAAGGAAGGTAAAGTGAGAAATTCAACATACTTACTCTGCTTATCGATTACTCGCAAACAAATGTTGACGTCCAACAGTCTGCAAGTACTTGTTTAATGAAAATATTTATCAAATATTGCTTAGGCGCTTATCAATCTTTTTATAGGGTAGTTTTTATACTCAGTTGAGCAGAGCTCACAGAGTATATTAAGTTTGATTGGATAACGGTTTGTTGTACAGGTATAAAGGAATCGAGATAGATATAGACTTCCATATATTAAAATCATCAGGATCGAAAAAAAATTTGATTGAGCCATGTCCGTCCGTCCGTCCGTCCGTCCGTCCGTTAACACGATAACTTGAGTAAATTTTGAGGTATCTTGATGAAATTTGGTACGTAGGTTCCTGAGCACACATTTCAGATCGCTATTTAAAATGAACGATATCGGACTATAACCACGCCCAGTTTTTCGATATCGAAAATTTCGAAATACCGAAAAAGTGCAATAATTCATTACCAAAGACAGACAAAGCGATGAAACTTGGTAGGTGAGTTGAGCTTATGACGAAGAATAGAAAATTAGTAAAATTTTGGACAACGGTCGTGGCACCGCCCACTTTTAAAAGAAGGAAATTTAAAACTTTTGCAAGCTGTAATTTGCCAGTCGTTGAAGATATCATGATGAAATTTGGCAGAAACGTTACTCCTATTACTATATGTACGCTTAATAAAAATTAGAAAAATCGGAGAAGGACCACGCCCACTTTTAAACAAATTTTTTTTTTAAAGTAAAATTTTAACAAAAAATTTAATATCTTTACAGTATATAAGTAAATTATGTCAACATTCAACTCTAGTAATGACATGGTGCAACAAAATACAAAAAATAAAGAAAATTTCAAAATGGGTGTGGCTCCGCCCTTTTTCGTTTAGTTAGTCTAGGATTCTTTTAATGCCATAAGTCGAACAAAAATTTACCAATCCTTTTGAAATTTGGTATGGGCATAGATTTTATGACGTTAACTGTTTTCTGGCAAAATCCGTTGAAGCCACGCCCAGTTTTTATACACAGTCGTCCGTCTGTCCTTCCGCATGGCCGTTAACACGATAACTAGAGCAAAAATCGCCATATCTTTACTGAACTTAGTTCACGTACTTATCTGAACTCACTTTATCTTGGTATAAAAAATGAACGAAATCCGACTATGACCACGCACACTTTTTCGATATCGAAAATTACGAAAAATGAAAAAAATGCCATAATTCTATACCAAATACGGAAAAAGGGATGAAACATGGTAAATGGATTGGTTTATTGACGCCAAATATAACTTTAGAAAAAACTTTGTAAAATGGTTGTGACACCTACCATATTAAGTAGAAGAAAATGAAAAAGTTCTGCAGGGCGAAATAAAACACCCTTAAATTTTGGCAGGTATTACATATATAAATAAATTAGCGGTATCCAACAGATGATGTTCTGGGTCACCCTGGTCCACATTTTGGTCGATATCTGGAAAACGACTTCACATATACAACTACCACCACTCCCTTTTAAAACTCTCATTAATATCTTTCGACTCTCATTAATAATCTCGAAAAGGCGACCACCTATAGAACGAATGCCCACCCCCTTTTAAAAATACTCACTAAAAATACTCAATACTAGAGTCACCCCTGGTCCTTTCATTTGATAACCATATCGTACAAACACATTCTAGAGTCACCCCTGCTCCACCTTTATGGCGATATCTCGAAAAGGCGACCACCTATACAACTACCACCACTCCCTTTTAAAACCCTCATTAATACCTTTAATTTGATACCCATATCATACAAACACATTCTAGAGTCACCCCTGGTCCACCTTTATGGCGATATCTCGACAAGGCGTCCACCTATACAACTACTACCACTCCCTTTTAAAACCCTCATTAATACCTTTCATTTGATACCCATATTGTACAAACGCATTCTAGAGTCACCCTTGGTCCACCATTATGGCGATATCTTGAAAAGGCGACCACCTATACAACTACCACCACTCCCTTTTAAAACCCTCATTAATACCTTTAATTTGATACCCATATCATACAAACACATTCTAGAGTCACCCCTGGTCCATCTTTATGGCGATATCTCGAAAAGTCGACCACCTATACAACTACCACCACTCCCTTTTAAAACCCTCATTAATACCTTTAATTTTATACCCATATCGTACAAACACATTCTAGAGTCACCCCTGGTCCACCTTTATGGCGATATTTCGAAACGGCGTCCACCAATAGAACTAAGGCCCACTCCCTTTTAAAACCCTCATTAACACCTTTCATTTGATACCCGTATCGTACAAACAAAGTCTAGAGTCACCCCTGGTCCACCTTTATGGCGATATCTCGAAACGGCGTCCACCTATGGAACTAAGGATTACTCCCTTTTAAAATACTCATTAACACCTTTCATTTGATACCCATATCGTACAAAAAAATTCTAGAGTCAACCCTGATCCACCTTTATGGCGATATCCCTAAATAGCGTCCACCTATAGAACTATGGCCCACTCCCTCATAAAATACTCTTTAATGCCTTTCATTTGATACACATGTCATACAAACACATTCCAGGGTTTCCCTTGGTTCATTTTCCTACACGGTTATTTTCCCTTATGTTGTCACCATAGCTCTCAACTGAGTATGTAATGTTCGGTTACACCCGAACTTAACCTTCCTTACTTGTTTTTAACTAATAAGAATTAAAGTGTGATTTCCTTTTAGAAAGTAGAATCATGGCAGCACGTTTCGACTAATATATTCGTGCTCATACATACATATGTATATGCTAGGATAGCAAATCAATCATCCAACCCGCATATAATATTTATAACACTTAGCTATTCATTGAACTTCTCGAAGTTGTCAATGAGACTTTTAAGTATTAACGCTTGTTGAATTTTCTGCTGTAAGTATTAAGTAGTGATAAGCATAAAACTATTTACAATCTGACTAGCAAAGTTGGTTCAGATTTTTGTGATATTAGTCGTGTTTTTTTTACACGTAAACGTCTATTCGCTTAAACTTTATATGGACTGCTAAGCGTCAAACTTTAAATACACCTCTGAAATTGCTGCGTATAAAATGTGTACTACTAAATTCCAATACGCATTATACTCAGATGTAACTGAAATATATGTTTTTGTTTCACCCTCTACACTAATTCTATGTATTCTATGTGTGTCCACACTTCATCGCAACTGATTTAGCTATGTATTAGACCCTATGGCCATCAGAGGGTTGTGTCTCCGCTTTTCGGTACACCCTGTGGCTGTAGCTAGATATTTAACCACTGCCGCTGGATGGGTCTCCTAAGCATTATTTAAGCGACGATGAGCGTTTTTTTTACGCGCAAACGTAAACGTATACGCGTGTATAAAAAAACACGGCTATTATTCACTTATTTTAATTGGTGCATAAAAACCTAAACAACAGTGTGGGTCGCGCAACAAAGCAGGCGATCCATAAGTTGATCAGCGCAAATTTTGCATCTCTTCGACCGACTGCCCCCAGAGTGACGATATATTCCACGTGTCGTTTTTTATGACCTGTTTTAGTTCTTAGTTTACAGCTTGCTCATGCCAAAGTTTTCTATCGGTATTCCGTGAGTTTTGTTTTTGTAGTTACAAGAAGATAATGGGACTTTGGGTAAAGCACGCGTTCGATACGCTGGAGCTCTTAATGCGGTTATTGTTGTTGTTGTTATAGACGCAAACAAAATTTTCCAAAGTACTGTGTGGTGGGAAGTGTATTGTCGGATATGACTATGGTACGCTCCAGTACTAACTCATTCTGGTAATAGTCCGATCCTCTCGGGAGCGATTTTTAAACGGGTTTATTTAACTTGAATCTGCGTAGCGGCCGTTGCTTACGAATTTTGTAATAAAATTTAAGTAACTTCACGATAAGCAACAACCTTGAAAGTTGGAATATATTTCAGAACCCGATGGCAATGCAATAATAAGAAAACACGTAAGGAAGGCTATGTTCGGGTGTAACCGACATTACATACTCAGCTGAGAGCTTTGGAGACAAAATAAAGGAAATCACCATTTAGCAAAATAAACCTAGGGTAACCCTGGAATGTGTTTGTATGACATGTGTATCAAATGGAAGGTATTAAAGAGTATTTTAAGAGGGTGTGGGCAATAGTTCTATAGGTGGACGTTTTTTCGAGATATCGCAATAAGGGTGGACCAGGGGTGCCTCTAGAATGTGTTTGTACGATATGGGTATCAAATTAAAAGTATTAATGAGGGTTTTAAAAGGGAATATCCATTAGTTGTATATGTGAAGGCGTTTTCGAGATTTCGACCAAAATGTGGACCAGGGTGAAAGAGAACATCTTCTTTCGGGTACCGCTAATTTATTTAGATATGTCATACCACGAACAGTATTCCTGCCAACATTCCAAGGGCTTTTGATTCGCCCTGCAGAACTTTTAATTTTCTTCTACTTGATATGGTAGGTGTCACACCCATTTTACAAAGTTTTTTCTAAAGTTACATAAGTCACTAAAATAATCCAATTACCATGTTTCATCTCTTTTTTCATATTTGGTACAGAATTATGGCATTTTTTCATTTTTCGTAATTTTTGATATCGCAAAAGTGGGCGTGTTCATAGTCCGATTTCGGCCATATTTTATACCAAAAATAAAGTGACTTTCGATAAGTACATGAACTAAGTTTAGTTAGATATATCGTTTTTTGCTCAAATTATCGTGTTAACGGCCGAGCGGAAAGACAGACGGCCGACTGTGTATAAAAACTGGGTGTGGCTTCAACCGATTTCGCCCATTTTCACAGAGAACAGTTATCGTCATAGAATCTATGTCTCTACCAAATTTCACACGAATTGGTTAATTTGTGTTCGACTTATGGCATTAAAAGTATTCTAGACGAATGAAATGAGAAAGGGCGGAGTTACGCCCTTTTTGAAATTTTCTTTTATTTTTGTATTTTGGTGTACCATATCATTACGGGGTTCGATTTTTGACGTAATTTGCTTTTATACTGTAAAGATATAAATTTTTTTTTTGTTAAAATTTGACTTAAAAAAATTTTTTTTTAAAAGTGGGCGTGTTCGTCATCTGATTTCGCTAATTTTTATTTAGCACACATATAGTAATAAGAGTAACATGCCTACCAAATTTCGTCATGATATCTTCAACCACTGCCAAATTACAGCTTGCAAAACTTTTAAAAGTGGGCGGTGCCACGCCCATTGTCAAACATTTATCTAATTTTCTATTTTGCGTCATAAGGTCAACGCACCTACCACGTTTCATCGCTTTATCCGTCTTTAGTAATGAATTATCGCACTTTTTCGGTTTTTCGAAATTTTCGATATCGAAAAAGTGGTCGTGGTTGTAGTCCGATTTCGTTCATTTTTAATAGCGCTCTGAGATGAGCGCCCAAGAACCTGCATACCAAATTTCATCAAGATACCTCAAAATTTACTCAAGTTATCGTGTTTACAGACGGACGGACAGAACGACGGACGGACAGACATGGCTAAATGAATTTCTTTTTTCACCCAGATCATTTTGCTATATAAAAGTCTATATCTATCTCGATTAGTTTATGCAGTTACGGATTACCGTTATGCGAACAAAGTTAATTTACTCTGTGAGCTCTGCTCAGCTGAGTATAAAAAAACTCCGATATGTGGCCCATTTATCGAGATATTTGCAAAAATGGTATTTGTGGTCCGATTTGTCCCATATTTGGAACACATAATACATACATAAATAGAAAGCGACCTATGAAAAAAGCACCTCCAGATGGCGCAAGAATCTTGATATTCAAAAAATCGTATTTGTGGTCCGATTTGGCTTATATTTGGAACACATATTACACACATGAATAGAAAGCGACATATGAAAGAAATCGCCGCCAGGTGGCGCAAGAATCAAAATATTCAAAAATATTGTGTTTGTACATCGATTTGGCTCATATTTGGTACACATTGTATCTAGGAATCGCTTTAAGACTCATATTTGGAACAAATATTACATACAGTCCAGAAGAAGTGACTTCAAAATACTTTGGAGTTCGAGGAGGGACAAGCATACGTGGCGCTGAGATGAGTTAAGTCTTTGGAAGGATTATCTATTCAGTACTTAGACTGTAACAAATTGTCAGGAGAGAGTCCTTGTAATAATGGGTCACTAAATGAAATAAACAGAATGAGAAATAATAGGCTTAATTGCCTAAGACTGAAAAATTGAAAAACTAAAAATAAGACCAGTAAAGGTGTCTAAGTTCGGATGTAACCGAACATTTTATACTCAGCGTGAGCTTCAATTGCACATTTCATTTCCGATAAAATACTTTTCTACATAACACGTGATACCGCCCGTAAAAAAAAAATATATATCTCCCCATTACCTCTTACAAAAAAACTTGATAAGTGAAATATCATTGATTCAAAACTATAATTTGCTAAGTTATAGGTTATTATTCTAGTCTATGACCCTTTAGGTTGCCGTGGTCTTTAACCGATCCCGTCCATTTTTACTAGAAATATTTTCTGCTATAAGAAAAATATGTGTACCCAATTTTGTTACGAAATGTCAATTTTTCTCCGAGTTATGGCTTCCGAAGCATCGAAAATTGCTTAGACAAAAAGGGGCGGTGCCACACCCATTTTTTTAAATTTGAAATTTTTCCTATTTATTGTTGTAAATCCACTTGGGAAATGAAATACCATTGTTACAAAGCTCTTTTTTGCAAAGATATAGCTTATTTTATTCGTCCACGGCCCTTCTAAAAATCTTTTATGTAAATGTGGGCGTGGTCCTTAACCGATTTCGTTAATTTTTCTTCAAAGCATTCCTTAGAGCAAAGGCAACCTCTGTGCCAAATTTTGCTACGACAGGTGTATCGATTTTTGATTTATGATTAATAATATTTGTAAAATTGATTTTATCACAAGTGGGCGGTGCCACGCCCATTTTACAATTTTTTCCAAAGAGTCTCAATATCAGTCCACATGTCAAATTTCAGCATTCTAGGTGCATTATTTACTAAATAATCAGGTTTTTGTGCTTTCGAAAATGTTATATATATAAAAAGTGGGCGTGGTTATCATCAGATTTCGCTCATTTTCAATACAAATCTATTCTGGGTAAGGTAAGCTCGTGTACCAAATTTGGTGAAGATGTCTAAATATTTACTCAAGTTATCGTGTTAACGGACAGACGGACGGACAGACAGACGGACGGACGGACGGGCGGACATGGCTCAATCAAATTTTTTTTCGATACTGATGATTTTGATATATGGAAGTCTATATCTATCTCGATTCCTTTATACCTGTACAACCGTTATCCAATCAAAGTTAATATTCTCTGTGTGCAAAGCACGCTGAGTATAAAAATAAAAATTTTAGTTCAACAGTTTTATTGAAAACAATAATTACATTAAGTAATAATAATACTAAAAGCTAGAAAATAATTAGGTAGGCCCTAGGTACAAGAGTGTTGATCAGACAATTAAATAGCAGCTTTGGACGCGTCGGATTTCTGTTGATAGTCATAAGTAAGATCAACTGAACCTTAATCAAGTTATGCTACGCCTCATATTTTTCGAAATTTCACGCGCCCAACACTTTTATTTATTTTTCTCATCAACGCCCTAGATTGATGAGGAATGTGATGACTAGTACCTAGAACTTACCTAATTATTTTCTAACTTTTAGTATTAATATTATTTAATGTAAATAATATTTGCAATAAAACCATTTAACTTATATTTTTTTATTATTTTATTTTTCATTAAAACTTCGCACGCATTTGTGAAAATATTCTTAGACCCATAACCAGCTGAGGTCTTTTGATTGCGATGTATTTTGTGTGAAGAGACCGGTATGAATCCCGCTCCAATAATATAAAAACTATCGTAATAAGAAAAAAATTGATAAATCTCAATCGGAATTATCGCTTCCGTATCTGTTCTCTATATACTAAATATATTATAGTCGATTATTCTGATATTACGAATGCGATAAGACCATTGCTTAGCTCCATTCATGAAAGGTGTGAAGCCTTTGGCACAGCCGAAGACAGCCCGTCCTTACTTGTTTTTTTTTTTTTTTAATTAGTCTATCCTACATTCGTGCGTTATTAAAGGATCTAAAGTACTAGCTAATTCATATGTAAATAGGTATATATTTATGAATGCATGCTTACACTCTGGCACTTATTAATTTGCTACATCGCTCCTTGCATAACAAATATTTCCTCTAGGCCGTTCATTGAAATTCTAAACTGCGATAACAAAATAAATGCACTTGTTACTTTCTTAAATTGTTGTCTTCAATAACCTCCCAGATTTTCTTTGACTTTTCTAATACCCCCCTTTCACTTCCTGCTTCACACAACGGAAACGATCAACCAGCAGTTATTGGTTTTTTTAAATTTTCATAAATTGTTCAAGATCTTATCATAGAATTTAAAACCTTTAAAGTTTTTTTTGTTTTTGTGCCTTTGACAAGCGTAAATTTAATTAATTAAATACAAAGTGGAAGTAAAAGAATTTGAAGAAAAAAGAACAAAAAAAATTTTAAAAGTGCCCGCACTAAATTGTTTGAAATGCAACACAAAAGTGTACAACAAAAGCAAAAAATGACTAACGAGTAAAACTTGAGGGGGAGCTCTAAACTGCTGATTGAGTTGAGTAGGCTGTCAACTATGCGTTTGAGTATGCTAGAACGCGTTGCGTATGCGTGTGCGAGCTTTGTTGCGTAATGATGGGTGGCTGGAGTGCGTGCGTCCCGCTTGTGTGAACTTCCTTTACTAATTGCATTGCAGCATTACCATAAAATAACGCTGCCATAGAAAAAAATACATTCATACATACATACATATATGTTTTCATTTATTTATACTTGAAGCTATAACATGCAAGTGTCTATATTAAAATATCAACTCAAGTAATTACTTGCGACCGGAAGCGCACGAAGTAAGCTTTAGCGCTACAAAAGAAACAATAAAGTTGTGGCTTTCCTGTGACTTTTTGCGCTACAAATTTTTAAGTTGATTTTTGTTTTTGTTTTCTAGCGGCAATATTCAATTTCTTCCATTTGCTTACTTAAACATACAACACCAATAAAATTGGTATGCTATTTTTTCAGATTTTTTGTTAAAAACTAAAAACTTTTTTAATGAATAAATATGCATAACCAACAAAAAATACTATAAGGAATCATAAAACATAAAAAGTGTAGAAAACCGAAACTATGGCAGTGTTGGTAAGAGCAAAATCATCGTGGTGGTGGTAGTGGTTTAGTCTTTAATTAACGAGCAACGAGGCAAGATGTATGCGCGCATGGTTATTAAAAAATAATTCGTAAAAACACTTATGTATATAATTTAAAGTTTGATTCTAACAAAAAATAAAAAAAATAAAATATATTGTTAACATTAAAAATTAAAATACTTTGCGTTTGTTTGCAAAATATTTTTAATATATGTATATAAACAATAGCCTCCTGCGATGTTGCAACTCTGGTTGTTCAACGACTACTAAGCTAAGGAGAATATTAATATGTGTGAATAATTAGCCGTGGTTTTTTTACATTTATATACATATGTATGTACATCTACATCTGCGGATAAAAACAAACGCTTATCATCACGTCTATAATGCTTAGGAGACCCATCTAGCGGCAGTTATTGAAAACTCGCGGCAGTGGTTAAATAACTCGTTATAAAACAGGTTGTTCTTAACAGCGGAGACAGGCACCTCTATTGGTGAAAGTGTATAAGATGTAGCTGAATCAGTTGCGATGAATCGTGTACACACACTTTTTGCTCATAGAAGTGACCAATTGTGTAGAGATCAAGGGGAGAGACACATTTCTGTTGCAACTGAGTATAATACATACTGAAATTTAGCAGCAGTAATTTTCTGCGCAACAATTTCCTAAGTTTAGACAAAGTTATGCACCTTGTAGTACATATAAAATTGAATTGCATATGTATATACATGTAAAAAAAAAAACACAGCTATTGCTCTAAATTGTGTTGGCTTCGCAATGACGCACACTCAAAACAAATGGTACAAGAATCGATCACATTCATACCTTTCGCTAATATGTTACGATATAAAGTTTTTAACGTTGTTGTTGTTTGGATCTGTTCGTAAAAGGTCTTGAGGGGTTGAAATTTCAGTCAACCACGGTTAGCGTAGAAGGAAGCTGTCGAGGAAACTGTGATCTTTCAGCTACTGTTACAAAGTCACTGGTTCACGGATGTTTGCCAACTCTAACTATTTTTGGATCTCTGTTACCTGGGCTTATTTATTGGTCAGCTGAATGTTGTAAACCTCTAAAAAAAAAAAAAAATAAACCTTATATAAGGAAAATTTTTTTTTTCAATTTAATAGACTTATCACATTTGTTTGTATGTACCTATGCATGTATGCGTTACAAAATATATATGCCAACTTCACGTTTCAGTAGCATTGTCTAGCTGGCACGTAATTTTATGGGTTTTCCGCTTAAGTTTTGTAAAAAAATTTCAATTCTGAAAGAAATAGACAATAACGCACTACAAAGGCATATGTAAGTAATAACAATAGCAAAAAGAAAAATGGAAACAAATTAAAAAAAAAGCTTGAAAATTTCACTCAACCGCAATTTTGGTTTTGTTTGCGGTATGCGTTTCTTTTGTCACAACTATTTAAATTGTTCCTGCCTGGTCGAAGCTTTTGCGGTTAAAACAACTAAATAATAGAGCGTTTTTTTTAGGTTTTATTTGTTTTATTTATCAATTAGATACAGCAGCGAACACTAAATTAATAGTAAAGGCTTTGATAAAATTTCATCAAATAAATTCTTACTCTGCGTTTCTAACCTAAAACCATGCAAACAAACGCTTTCGAAAAAATTCAAAAATTTGGAAAATTTTACGAAAAATCGAACTTTTTATTTGGTGTTATCGGAACTATTCTCAGTATGCAACACATTTGATTTTATTCAAACAAATTTCAAATTGTAGGGCTCTCAATATTCGCGTTGATTTTTAACAAATTTATTTTAAAGGCTGTTTTGGTTTTTCTTCAACGCAAAGTCTGAAGCATTTTTATATATGGAAGACATACTTCGGAAAAAAAATTTGTCAAAACTCAATGTGAATTTGAGAGATCTATAACTTCTACCTAGTAAGATTAAAACTTATTGGGAAGCAAAACTGCATACCTCTCAGATAAAGTATCGAAAACGAAAAACAGAAGAATTTAATTGACGAAATTTTGAAAACAAGTCCTCGTGCTATTTTTCTGTTCAACTGTTTTACGTACACATTTTGTTCACAGGGTTCATTTTTTATAAATTTGCTTGATTTCAATAATTAATAACAATAGTAATATCATAAATTGAAAAAACATTGAACAACTTTATTACACACATTAATGACGCACGACTGGTTGTTCAAAAATGGCCAGCACTGTATGCAGCAGATCCGATTGCTATTTATATATATACTAGCAGACCCGGCAGACGTTATTCTACCCTAAATTTGGCCTATCGGCATACATTTTAATAAGAGTTTTCCATTTAACTCTGCCCTCCCCCCTCTTCACTTTTTCCTAATCCTTTCATTCACTCCTCCCTCCGTCTTTTTCGCTTCATCTTTCTCCATCTTCGTCTCATTCTATCTCTTTCTCAGTCTCCTTCTCCTTCTCTCTTTTCTCTTCTCTCAAGTTCTTCTCATTCTTCTTCATCCCTTATTGCCTGTCGCAGAGGGCGGTATGTATGTATTTTGTTCCAGTCCCAGTCCCAGTCCCACTCCGAATCTCAGCCCCATTCCTAGTCCTAAAAAATGATCGCAAATACTAATACAGGCAAATTTTAATATCAATTGTGGGTATTATTAATTCGTGTCTCTATTTCGGCTTCGCATGCATCTTTATCAGTTCTCCAGGTAGATGCGACTAAATCGAATATCACAATGAAAATTGCTTCAGAGCTCTCAGCAACAGCTTTCATTTGATATACGTATTACCCACACATTCTAGGGGTATCCGGGTCCACGTTTTAGCCTATATCTCGAGACTCTAGTCACCCAGGGGTATGAAAATTACCCTCTAGTAAAGCACCCAACAACAGCTTTCATTTGTTATCCATATTCTATAAAATTCTATAAACAAATTCTAGGGGTACTCGAGTCCACGTTTCGGCCTATATCTCGAGACCCTGTGCGTCGATCGCAACCAAACCTATGTAGTAACCACCGCGTGAGGTTTACGGAACTTGTGTGAAAGTTTGAACAAAATCGACCGAGGCATCTCTTCAAACACCGGCGACCAACTAACACACATTTTAGCCTTTCTTTTTATATACATATATAGGTTTTTATTTTTCTCACTTCACTATGATATTAAAACGAAATGCAGATTTTCGTTGCTTTTGAAATTTGGCTTAAAAATTTCACAAGGAACAACTAAAGACTCTCCTGAATTTAAAAAAATGTCATAGTACCTCTAAATCGCGGGCCCCCCCAAAACCGCGGACCCGGGGCTAATCCCCTCCCCCCACCCTCTCGCCGGGCCTGGTGATGTGCTATACTTGATATCATTCGCTATAATATTTTTTATTGATAAGCACGTTGTTTAATTAAACATCAACCAATTACACGGAAGTATATCCGCACCACCTGAAAATGTGAGTGCGGGTGCGTGTACGTAACATTTTATTATTACGTATAAACAAATAAAAAAAATTGCAATATAATGATATTGCGACTATAAACTGAGATATAACCCATCCTATATTTCAAGTTAGACCAAAATACACACGAAGTGCAAAAAATTTCAAAATCGGTTCAGTAGTTTAGGAGTCCATCGCGGACAAACATAGTGACATGAAAATTCTACGACCGTATTGCGTTTTACGAATCGTTATCGAATGCTATTTTTTAATCTATTTTTATTTTTTTTTATTTTGATAGGCTCATACTTGTTATTTAAGTTTTAAAGATCTTCGACCCGTCAGCGTTACTAATGAAACGGCTCTGGGTAGCCAGGTATTTATTATAGTCAATTTCATATAGTCGTTCCGACAGGAAAAGCTGGTAACTCTGTTCAAGGAAGCTTTAAATGGAATTAAAAAATTATCTTGTGACGAATATTGCCGTTTCGGTACGTCACCAAGCCGCTAGTAATAAATGCTGGACAACAACAACAGCAAGGCAAGCATATGAAATAGAAAACAGCCACATACACATATACATAGAAAGCAAAGAGAACATGATATTCAGAGTTTACTTACATATACATAGAAGGCAACATTAAATATGAGATACAGAAACGAAAAATATAATAGTAACTAATCGAAAAGGCTATTCGTGAAAAGCCTAGACCCTGGCATATATAGGCGAATGAGACAACTGAGAGTATAAAAGCAATGCAAGCTAAGGAATGGCCAATAAATTTGATTTAACGTGCTTTAAGTGAAATTCGTGAGTAATTTAATTGTGAAATACTACTACCATAGTAGTGTCGTAAATAAAGAACATTTTGCTGTACTGAATAATTGAGTTATTTATTCGAAAGTTCAGCGATTCCAATTATAATAAAAGGTGGAGAATAAAAAAAAAAAATTCCCCGATATTCACCACAGTAATTTTACTGCGAAGATCCGTAGCTTTCTCGGTATTTTTAAGACCGTTAAAAATGCATGATACCAATCTATAATTATTTCTATTGTTAAGTTTATTAAGTTTTAAGAGTTTTCCATCGGCTTCCCGCTTACTCTAAATTTCAAGCTGTATTTTTATAACATAGGGTGCATAATTTTATCTCCGTAGCCCGCTCTTCTTAAACAAAACAAAATTTCTCTATGACTTTTCACATATTTTGTTTATATAATTATAATATCGGCGGCCACCGTGGTGTGATGGTAGCGTGCTCCGCCTACCACACCATATGCCCTGGGTTCGAACCCCGGGCAAAGCAACATCAAAATCTTAGAAATAAGGTTTTCAAATTAGAAGAAAATTTTTCTAAGCGGGGTCGCCCCTCGGCAGTGTTTGGCAAGCGCTCCGGGTGTATTTCTGCCATGAAAAGCTCTCAGTGAAAACTCATCTGCCTTGCAAATGCCGTTCGGAGTCGGCATAAAACATGTAGGTCCCGTCCGGCCAATTTGTAGGGAAAATCAAGAGGGAGCACGGCGCAAATTGGAAGAGAAGCTCGGCCTTAGATCTCTTCGGAGGTTATCGCGCCTTACATTTATTTTCTTTTTTTAATTATAATATCGATATAAAGCAAGAACCAGTTTTAAACCAACAGCACCCTAATTTACACTCATATCTAGGGGTATGCTTGAACATTTACAAACAATAATGTTGGCTTTTCAGTAATGGCGCTTTGGTAATACATTTATAGTTAACCTTTTGTTTTTGCCTTTGGTAAATAAATTTTTCCACCTTTTAAGCCGCTCATTAAATAATTTCTGTCATGCTTCAAAACTCAGTAAAAACTGTGTATAAGTGAATGATTGACAGTTTAGCAAATACAGAAATACTTATTTACATACATACATAAATGTAAATATTTATCGACGTTATATTTAACTGCATAAATAAATATTACTTTATTTATTTATTACTAATCTTCTAATTAAATCTTAATGAATTTGGAAACAATTACACGTGAAGTGTTTAAAGGCAAGAACTTAGCAAATAGTTGAATATTTAAATAGATCAACCGTTTCCTTTTACGAGAAGATTACAAACAGCTGTTGACTAAAGTAGTTCAAATAAGTAAAATAAAAAAATGTTGTCTTGTTGATGAGTGGAAACTCATTTTTTGGATGACCCGTTTGGCTAAGAATCTCCTTCGCGGCCGGTGATTGCTAGCTTTAGATGAATGAATACCATTAACTCCTTTGTGGAAAGTCAACTTAGAATTCATTAGAAGCTTGGGTCGTACACTTTCTCTCCCTAATAGTCTTCGCAGCCAGATGTAATCATTCCTGCACAACTTCGGGGATCTTCGGGATGATGGCACAACTACAGGGAACTTTGGGTGACAAGAGTGCTCTTCAGGGAGGGTATATTTCTATTAATGTTTTCTTCTAGTGCTTAAGCCGAACACCGGCAGCTCTTGTTATGCACTGAAAGAAAAATACTGGTAAAATCAACCGAAATACGGGTCAATTCAACCGAAATTCCTGTCAATTTTATCCATCGCAAAAAGATGTTGAATCAACTGCGCACAAATCATTGATTCGTAATTGACCATTTTAGTAGTCAAATGAGCGAAAAAAGTTGTAAATAAATGTAAGGCGCGATAACCTCCGAAGAGATATCAGGCCAAGCTTCTCTTCCAATTTGCGTTGTGCTCCCCTTGATTTTCCCTACAAATTAGCCGGACGGGACCTACATGTTTTATGCCGACTCCGAGCGGCATCTGCAAAGCAGATGAGTTTTCACTGAGAGCTTTTCATGGCAGAAGTACACTCGGAGCGCTTACCAAACACAGCCGAGGGGCGACCCCGCTTAGAAAAACGTTCTTCTACTTGAAAAACCTTATTTCTAAAATTTTGATGTTGCTTTGCCCGGGGTGCGAACCCAGGGCATACGGTGTGGCAGCAGGCGGAGCACACTACCATCACACCACGGTGGCACTTACTAACCGAACGTCAATTGGGCTTACATCAAATATACTGGCACACATTAAACATTATACATTATTTTGCAGCTCAGCCCATTCTCAATTTCTTCTCTCGCATGTTGTTGCCACACTTGATTGTTTCGTACAAAACTTGTAGTATAAATGTTTGGCGTAACACTTTAAATAGAGAACTTGTAAGTTATAGAAAAGTTAAGAATCAAATCGCAGGAAGGCAGTTCACCACTGGAGTAACTTTACATGTAATTCGGCAAGTTTAATTTGCGTAGCACTTTAAGTTGAAACGATTCCAAAACAACTCAAACTTTTATTTTGTCGGAAAGATCAACATTAAAAAAGGATGTTTTTTATTATCTTATTAAATTTGTTCGCGTGAGTGAAATTTTGTAAAAACTTGAGCAAAATGTTACTAACTTTGGAAAAATCCTGTTCGTTCAAACAAAACTGTTGCAACAAGAGGGCGCAATTTTGCATTTCGCTTGTACGAGAAGTTGCAAAAATGTACCCGATAGATAGGTGTCCCGGTATCTCGTGATATTTGCACAGTACAAAAAAGGGTTTTTTTTGTTTTGTATTGTTAACTGAAAAACTAGTTTTTTGATGTTTTCCCATTTTGTGTGTTTTTTCAATTTGATGGTTTTCTTACTTTGGTGTTTTTTTTTTAACAAGTGGCACCGTCGTCATAAGTACAAAGTAGAGAGCACAGTGAGCGTAAAATTCTCTCTGAAAGTTGTTCATGTATTGACAGTTGATCACCGTTGAAATGACCTGTAAAATCAGTTGTGTTAACAGAAAAATCAGTTAGATTGACCAAGAATCTGTCAATTTTACAGAATTTTGTTAACTTAAGAGCGACAATTTATCTTCTGTTGAAATGACTAAACTAATTTGTTCGTATGATAAAGAACTCGGTCGAATTAACCATAATTCGATCAATTTCACCGAATCTCCGCTAAGTCAAGAACAACAGAACCGATTTGTTGATTTTACTAGCACCATTTCTTTCAGTGTGGGTAAATTTCTGCATATACTAAAGAGCGTTTTACTGTGTTACCAAGGTGTTGTGACCAGGTGGTCCAAATCATGTGGTTGAAACCTATAAGTCCACGTCTCTCCAAAGCGCCATTTCCCTCCTTCTTAAATTCAGCGCGATAACCACCGAATTGATTTTGGTCGAGCTTATCTTCCAATTTTCGTCGTGCTCCTTTTAGTTATTGGTAGAAATTGGCGAGAAGATATGAGAAGCATTTCATTGCACAAAATACATTTCGAGTACTTGCCAAATCACTGCCAAGATGCGACCCCGCTTAGAAAAACTCTTTTGTCATTGAAAAACCTTGTTTTTAATGTTGCTTTGTTCGCGGCTTGAACCTAGGATCTTCGTTGTGGTAGGTGGAGCACGCTACCACCCCACGATGGTAGCCACCACCCACTTTCTAACTATGAAAAATATACTCTCAGTCTACCAAGATGTGATAAGTGACAAACAGACTTCGATTTTCTTAGTCTTCCTTAGTTCCGTAAACACGTTTGCTAAGTAGTATGTACACAGAATTTCCTGTCACCCGCATTTATGTATGTAAAACTTGTATGTACCTATAGCTTTCTAGCTTAAGAAATACGTTTTCTTATCTTCCTAAAATGGCTAATCCATTTGATGCCACATATTTTCGTAATGGTGCACAAGACTATACTTACTCATAGTGGCGAAACTTTTTTCAAAGTTCACACTCACTCGTCATCCAACACTTATTATCCATGCAAACACACGCACCGAGATTAAGTGTAATTTTTATCGCACTTATATTAAATAAGTGTTGTTGATATAAGCATTTTGATTTAATTTTGTTGTTTTTGTAACATTATAAACGCATAGTTTTCTCACCCTACATTAAAAGTTTTACATTATCTAGTGGCATTCGTACAATTTCCTCTGCTCAGCGTATTGCTTATATGTACTACATAGACAATGTGCTATGGGAAAATTTCTCAAATGCAAATACATACGGGGTATTCCATCCCATTTCGACCAATTTTGAACCCGACCCCTTTAGAATTGGCTGAAAGTTTGTCTTCTTTTTCTAGCTTACGAAAGACGTTTTTCAGAAGTTTTTCAAATTTTTTCATCCAACTCAAAAACAGTTATGAATTAAAAAAAAACACCGTTTTTGTTTTCAAAATGCTATAACTTTTTCAAAAATTTACCATTTGGGAGCTTTTTTTTTTTTTAATTTGTTTTTAAATGTACTTTTCGGAAAAAATTTTTTAAGTTTTTTTTTGTAATTTTTCAGGTTTTCGAAATTTTGGAATTTCGCCCTTTTTTTTCATAAAAAACTTCAATCAATTCTGCAATCAATCCCACTAATCCCGGAGTGGCCCGAGAATTTTTTTTTTTTTTTTTTATTGAATTGATAAAAAAAAAACTTTAAAATTTTTATTGTATTTTTTCCGAAAAGTACATTTAAAAACAAATTAAAAAAAAAAAAGATCCCAAACGGTCAATTTTTGAAAAAGTTATAGCATTTTGAAAACAAAAACGGTGCTTTTTTAAAAATTCATAACTTTTTTTGAGTTGGATGAAAATATTTGAAAAACTTCTGAAAAACGTCTTTCGTAAGCTAGAAAAAGAAGAAAAATTTTCAGCCAATTCTAAAGGGGTCGGGTTCAAAATTGGTCGAAATGGGATGGAATACCCCATACATAAGCGTGTACATAAGTATACAACGGCATTGGATGCAGAAATATAAATACTTCATTATTTTATTGTGCAATAAGTGAATGTAAGGCTGCAAGAAAAGCAAAATTCGCCGTGTATTCGCTAATAATTGAAGAGAAATTAATTATTGTAATTTAATTATGAGAAAAAGTACTAATTGCATTTAGATATTAATACTTTTAATTGAGTACTTTGGCATGTGATATGTGTTAATGTATCATTGGGAAAATAAAAAGATAATTATGTTTGGAAAAATTTGTTTATTGCTTTGAAAAGGCTTCTAAGCGAGTATTTTATACCTTTAAGTGACGTAATATTCCTTAGATTTTTTAGGAAATAGTATGTATTTATGATATATGTGTAAGATTAAAGGAAAAAGAGCAGAGATAGCGATATTTTTACCGAACTAATCCTTTTCTAGTTGATTCTTTAGCACATACGCAGTATTGCATCGCGTATACGCCGTGTTGCACGAAAAAGCGACGTTATTTTTGTCTAAAGACCCATCCTCATGAGTCTTTGTATATGGTGCGTGCTGAGTGTCATCAGAGTGAGTTCCATACCTGCAATAGCCTCTAATAGCCCCACATGCTTTAAGAAGCACATTTATTGGCTTAATCGTGCAATTTCAAAATAAAGAAGTCAATTATTGCTCAGCGAGTTGGTCTTATTGCCCAAGATTTTCTCTGTATATGGCGTTAACTATTCGTTGCCCCATGCAATAGGTCCAATCACTCACAAATTTGCATTAAAGTTCTCTAACGGCAGTCCAAAGAAACTAGCAGTTTCTACAGAGTTGGGCCATAGGGATCTTTCTATTAGAGCTGTAGATTTCAAATGCCAGTGGGTGTCTTTTAAATCACGCGACCAGACACGCATAAGCGGCCGCACAATTCCTTTGTGCCATCGGCAAGCGACTTGAGAGTTTTGCTAAGGCTTTGCAATTTAGATACAATTTCGGAGGCATGGCCCTTGAAAGAGATAGTGTTATCGGGCGTTACTTTAGTACCAGGTCGCGCGAGGTGAAGAAACTGGTTAGCCTGGGGATATAGCTATTTATTTAAGAGATTTATTGGTATATTGAAGGACCAAGTCCTGCTGTCAATATCGTGCAGTCATCGGCATGGGAAACAATAGTAACTCCTACTGGTAAGGAAGGCAGCTTTCATACGTATGGACCATATGCAGGGCACCACCCTGTGGCACCCCCTGTTTTATTCTCCTAGGTTTTGAGGTTTCGTTCTTAAATTGAACTGACGCTTGCTGACAGTTCAGATAATTTGCTGCGCATCTTTTTAGACAAGAGGGAACAGGGGACTTTTTATATCGTTGAGTAGCGTGTCTTATGATGATGTTTCTGCTGGTTCAGTCCTTAATTTATCTGGATGCTTTATGGCGTTTAGCGCAGTGGTAGTGCTGTACATTTTTCGAAAGCGGGTGAAGTAGCAAAGATTCTCAGTGAAATGAGGGAGCAGGCTGGTTTTCTACGCCTTTGCTACTGGCGATAGTTGTGACATCGGCAGATATGTATCGCCTTCGTTAGCTTGCTTTCCAGGCTTTGTTAGGGCATTAAACTTGCAATTTTCTATTGTTCGGGTATGACAAAGGACTTCAACAACAAGCAGAAAATGTCCGTAATGTCGTTCATGTTCATCGCCAAGGTGTTTCAGCATTGGTATGGCTATACCGTCTGGGCCTACTGATTAAGAGGACCTAGCAATTTGAATAGCTTCTTTAACCACTATTGAGGTGATGGTAATGGGCGGCACGTCGCGTTTATGTTTCTGTTACAGTCTTTTTTCACGACATCTAGACTTGTAATTGTCGGCAAAAAGTGCTCGCGCATTTCATCGACCGACAGAGTTTTTTTTTATCGCCAAATGCGATGAATATTTTATCACTGCATTATGCCGGGTTAGACAACGATTTAACGGTTGACCACAATTTACTGACACCCCCAAATAGGTTACAGTTTTCTAGATGTTCTTCTTATTTGGCATGTTTTTATTTATTTACCAGCCTCATCATATTTAAATTAAGATTCCAAATGTGAGGGTTTCTAGGGTCGAGCTATGTCGCTATGTCATATTCTCCTGCTTGGTTTGCAGTTTCAGCCATGGAGTGTATAGATTTTGGATAGTAGAACAAACGCCTCTAACGCTCATACCTCTTTGGTCAAACCCTATTGTCACTGCAAGTTTCCTTGCACTTCCGCAAGGGGAAAGATGTCTATGACATTTTCCGATTGATCGCACCTATTGGAGAGATAAAAAAAAGAAGAATAATATCAGGTAGAGGATTGAAAATCGAAATCAATAAGGCATTAGCCGCTTTAAGACTTTTGTACATAACAAAATTTCCGCAGGGCCCTTATGCTTTAATAAAATTGTGACTAAGGCTTTGATATACATGGCACTGGAGGTTGCAGCCCTTCAGATAATATCATCCGGTTACTGAGTGTATTCAGGTTTTTGTGATAATTCGTCGTTTACCTTGTCTGCCGTTACTTTGCGTGCTATTAGATAATACGGGTTTCATCTATTCAACGGTAAGTAATTAGCTTGATCAAATAAGAAAATACCTCGAAAAAATATTAGTCTGAAAGCTCATCGTACCGTTGAAGGTATACCTGACAGGAAAATTCCACGACTACTTTATGATACTTACATCAAACAAATATTTGGTATGCCATATTTTCCCAAGCAAAGTCAGGCGCACATGCGCATACATATATTTATGATAACTGTAATTTTTCACCAAATCAGCTGTTCATATAAAAACTGCTGCATTAAAAAGATATTTGTACTTCACAAATACATACGTATGAACGTTTATGCAGTTGTTTTGAAAATATTACAGAAATGTTGCATGAAAAAGCGAAGTAAACGTAAAGAAGTATCTGTCACTTGCCGCCAACAGTTATGTGTATATGTACAGAAATGAATTGACATATGTATTGTGTATACAGATGTGAATTAGTATGCATTGAACGCATTTTTATGGATTTTATATAAGGCCACCTTACGCTTTTGTCTGTTTTTTTCCACTTAAACTTGAAATAGATTTTTAAATTCCTTCTAATTGAGACAGTAGATCTCATAATAAGCTCGCATTTGCTCCAATTCGAAATTCTTTGTAAAAGTGGTATATTTTTTTCTGTAGCAAAAAGATCGTGTCTGAGCAAGTGGTCGGTTCTTATGCATGAGACCCAGTGTCTTACAATTTGAAACAAATTTGTAAACCTAGTGGCAGTGCAATGTGTGGTGGAATTTCTGCCAGTTGGCAGCATGAATCGAGATGCAGCGAATTTGAGTCAATGCCAGCTATCCCTATTTCAAGAGAGAGCAAGTCTACCTCCAGCTAACTCTTCCAACTCAGTGGAGGGCCTCAATTGCTCTGCTTCAAAAGTGCAGCGTCGACCGAGGAACTTTCTTGGCGGGTGTTTCTTCGCCCATCCGCATAACATGACCTAGCCATTAGGTTTTTATTCGCTGCACTGTTTTCAAATCTTCGTAAAGCTCATAAAATTCATCATTATGTCTCCTTCTCTACTCGCAGTTGGTATCACTGACGGGGCCATAAATCTTCCGTAAAACTTATTATTAAGAATTCGTGAGCTTAACACCGGCTTATAATAATTGAATATTCAATTATTATGTTTTTCTAAGAGAAACTGAAAAGAAAGAAAGAAACATTTACTGGTATATTGCGATGGTACCATTTCAAAAACCGCCACGAATTCTTCATCAGACAATTTCGTAATGTTATCAAAGGTTTCACCGAGATTCGAACCGCGAATCGAATTTGTGGCGGTTTTCGAAATGGTACCATCGCTTCCTTTCTTTCTTTTCAGTTTCTCTTAGAAAAACATAATAATTGAATATTCAATTATTATAAGCCGGTGTGAAGTTCATGAATTCTTAATAATAAGTATAAATTGAACACGCCATTAAAACAAACAAACAAAAATCTTCCGTAAAACTTTTCTCTAGAACTTTTCAATAGTCATCCCATCTTCTCTGAACTCCATAGTTGATTACGCGCCATACATGTGGACAAGTATGAATAGCGACTTGTAGAGCTTGATTTTTGTTCGCCGAGAGAGAACTTTTATTTTAAATTTCCAGCTCACTGCAAAGTAACACTTGTTGGCAAGAACTGTTTACCGTTTGATTTCTAAGCTGATATTATTTTTGCTGTTAATGCTGGCTCTCATATAGAGACCCTTTACAGTCGCGAGTTAATATCCCTCAATAGTGACGTGGCTGCCTAAGCGCGAATGCGCCGTTTCTTTCTTGTATGACAGCAAGTATTTCGTCTAGTCCTCATTTATCGCAAGACCCACGTTTTTTGTCTCTCCATCTAGTAGAGTGAAGGGGAAACAGAACTCACGGCGCGTTTGTTAGGGCCAATAATATCAATAGCATCGGTATACGCTAGTAATTGCCCGCTCTTATAATAGATTGTACTATTACGGTTTTATTCTGTTTCTCGAATTATCTTTTCCAGCATTGTGTTAAAGAAATCGCTTGAAAGGGAGTCACTTTGTCTGAACCCTCTTCTTATTTCGAATAGTTTAGAG
Source organism: Eurosta solidaginis (assembly GCF_040869045.1). NCBI lineage: Eukaryota > Metazoa > Arthropoda > Insecta > Diptera > Tephritidae > Eurosta > Eurosta solidaginis. Next base: position 26,750,640 of record NC_090321.1, on the reverse strand, counting down.
AGGTCCTTTCCAATCCTTACGTAGCTAGTGGTGTTGCTCAACGTCATTTGGCAGAGCCTAATTAACTTTATAGGGAACTTAATTTCAGACACAACAGCATGCAAACAACTTATTTCGCGCTATCGAATGCTCCTATGAAGTCAACATATATATGGTGAGTTTCGATTCTCTTATCGTCTTCTTCAGGATCTAGCGTATCGTGAAGATTTCGTCGATAGTGGATTTACTTGGTCTGAAGCCGCACTGATAAGATCCAAACGTGATTTTTATTCGTGATATTTCCATTCTTACTTCGGCATAGCCAAGTGCACGAACGTGTTTTCCATCATCGGTTATTAGGGTATCATGTTCGTTTTCTGCCTCGCTAGTTAGCAATAAGGAGAAGTGTTCTCTCCCCAACTAAAGCACACTCTGTGCGTCAGTTGTCAGGTCGCCATTGACATTTTTTGCAGGTATCTTCCCTGGTCTTGAAACCTTCCCTCATCCACCGAAATTTTCGGGAATTATTCCGGATGAAGCTCTTCGCACTCACCTCGTTCGGCCGCAGTTTGGAACTTATAGACAGCTTCAAATGGGAAAACGCTCAGTCCCTTTTGTCAACGCAACGTAAAATAGAATTTTATTTACCTCCCATTTGTATGAACCTAGTCTTAAACATATCTTGAAATTATTTTGTTATACTTAACAGATATTGAATTGTGGAATATATATTTAATTGACAAGTGTTGAATCAAGTTATTGGATTACGAAAACAAATTGTCAACTACATTACTTGCGTGCATGCGTACGTTCACATACTTCGCTTAGATGAAAATCACAAGCTTAACTAATTGACAGTCTATAGCACGTTACACGCTGTCTACATGACACCCAAGTAGCAAACGTAATTGGCAAACGTAATTCACTTTCCCATCCGTCGTTTGGCATTAAGCCACATGTCCAACTAAGTCGAAGCTGATCATCTCATTTGTTTGTAAGTCAATCTAAAGTATAAAACTCTGAACGATAAAGACGATTTTTTTTCTAATTTGTGTTGTAATCTGGGGAAAACTTAAAGACAAGAAGACAAACAAATATTAAGTAAGCAAAAAAGGCGTGCGTACCAAGTACTCGTGAGTTTCGATATATAAACATATCTACAGATGTACGTCTGATTGCTAATTTTTTAAAGTTAACGAGATCTCTTCCAGGGTTTGAAGATCAACGGCAGCAGAGTTAGCTTTATCTTAATTAACCAATTATTTTATTATTGGTTTATTATTTATAGCGAATTATTATCAGGTCGCTATCGATTTGTTATCAGCTTCTCATCGTCTCTTTGTTGACTTCTTATCCTTTTTTTCGGTTTTATAATAAAGTTTTATAAGTATATGTTTCATAACAAGCCCACAAGTAATCTTTAACAAATCGATAAAATTTGGTAGCACTCCAATAAAAATCGAAAGCATTGCGAAAATAAGCCCATATATTTTTGATAACAAAACCGGTAACTTTTCGATGACGAACCTATAAGTTTCCAAAAAGAAATTGATATACTTTTGAAAATAGATCAGTTAATTTTCTATAAGTAATCGATAGCTTTCTGATAACAAACCGATTACTTTGCGACAACACTCCGATAGGAAATTGGTAACAGTCCGATAACAAATCAATAATATTTTAATAACATATTGGTAAATTTTCGCTGATATATCGATGGATTTACATTAATTTATATTATCTTAATTTAATTTGATCAATTTTATTTGATTTTATTTTGTATGATTTAAGTTAATTTAATTAAATTTGATTTTATTTTACTTTATTTTGTGTTATTTTATTTTCCATTTTGATCTTATTTAATTTTATTTTATTTTGTTTTATATAATTTTTTGATTTTACTTTACTTTATGTTATTTAATTTTTTTTTAATTAACAATTGTTTTTGTTTTTATCGGCCTATTGATAAATGATTCAAGGTTCGATTCGAGCTCAAGGCCAGAACAATATTTTTTTTTTCAATTGATAATTATTGTTATTTTTTAATTTTTCTAAATTTTAAAAATTGTATTTTCTGTTTGGAATAGTAAGTAGAAAATTTTTCAGACAACCTGTCATAGCTGCGCAGATAGATCCATTTCGAAGGGTGCTAAGCCTTCATCATCAGTACGTTTTAGGCATGCTGCGCTAACCATTTAGCTATACAGCGGTGGTTTGTTTGACTGGCAAATTTGCTACTTCTATTCCTTTTTACCAACTATATTTATTCAGTGTTGCGCCATCTGCTGCATATCACTGATAATGCTGGAGTTTTGTTTATTGTCAACTAATTTGTTTGATATTCCCAAGTGCTCATGGTTTATTAACAATTGTTTTTGTTTTTATCGGCCTATTGATAAATGATTCAAGGTTCGATTCGAGCTCAAGTCCAGAACAATAATTTTTTTTTTTTTTTTAAATGATAATTATTGTTATTTTTTAATTTTTCTAAATTTGAAAAATTGTATTTTGTTTTTGGTTTTATTTTATTTTGTTTTAATTTAATAAATTTTTTGTTCTGTTTTATTTTTTTGTATATTATTTTATTTAATTTTTTACTGTATTATTTTAATTTATTTTTTTTTCTGTTTTATATTATTTTATTTCATTTTATTTTATTTTATTTATTATTTATTTACATTAAATACAGGTTATAAACAACAAGATACCTAGGGCTATTTAATTCTATTACCTAGTTACATTGGTTTGGTTATACAGCTTTTGGTAAGAATTTCTATAAATAACTACATATGTATCAGGTTTTTAAATTAATATAAATCAACGTAAATTAGTGTATGCTTAAGATTTCCCTAACAACAGGGCTTGTCGATAAAATAACAGCCTTCTGTATCGCTCGTCGCTTTTCGGTGAGTTGAAGTTTCTTAAGGCTACAGTTTAGTGATTTTGGGATAACTCCAGTTGGTATTATTTTATTTTATTTTATTTCATCTTATTTTATTTTTTTTTTATTTTCTTTTTTCCTATTTTATTTTATTATCCTTTATTTTATAGTAGTTTATTTTATTTGTTTTAATTAAGTTTATTTTATTTTATTCAATTTTATTTAATTAAAATTTTTTTACTTTTTACTCCTAAGATGTTACAATCAACAAAATCCTATAAAGAACCAAATTTCAACTAAATCATAAAAACCTAACCAAGTGCTTTGTTTTATTAAACTCTCCAGCTCGATGTATATTTTAACAATTTTCCGTTATCCCTTGTGACATTCAGAACGAAAAATGATACTAACGATGGCGCACTCTGAAAGTGGTTTGCCTCCCAGCCAAATTTTACAAGCGATGACGGAAAATCGTTCCAATTTACATGTATTATATACACTTTTGGAAAATCAACAAAATAAAACGAACTCTATTCATCTCCAACAAAACAGAAAGTAATTCTCTGTGATTTCGTTCATACCAACTCTACCACGTACATTGTCCCCACATTAAGCCACAGTGTAGTGACCATTATTCCGACATTCTTTATTACTCCTTAGAGCATACCAATACTACACACTATGCCCACGCTTACAAATCTCGAGTACTCTATACATTATACCAGAAACCACACTTTACGACTGAATTTACAATCTAAATACATATATCCCCCATATAGCCTACCACTTACAAAGACTGATCTTGAACTTATAGCCCAGTCACATAAGCAGTTTTTCATATAGATGCATTTAACACAATCTTATGCATTCTGAGTATATTGCACGAATTTGCATGGAGAATAGCGTATCGAGCGTCACTTGTGCCATCTGACATGAAAAAGTAGCCATCTTGCATCTATTGTTGGTAACTTTTCTAATATTTTTCACTGTAAAAAACCGCAATTTAACAAATGAATAAGACACAAAATATGTTAGCAAGTATATTTCTTGTATAGTGAGAATGCTTATAACATATAAATATACTTCAATTGCCAAGTCTGAAGTCCCTTACATATACAAACGCAACATCTTGCGTCTTTGCGGCGATGTTACTGGCATGCATAAGCCTGCGTTGAACGCATCTATGTATATGAAAAACTTCATTGTGGCTCAGCCTTTATGCTTAGGCCCACACCTTACGCAAACATTCAAGATTCCCCCATACATCGATACAATGAGAGAAATCAAGGAAGTAATTCAGAAAATAGTTATGTTGTATTCACGGTTGCCACACCATGTTTTCAATTGGGACCAACATTCATCGAACAAAAGACCAAATCTCAAGAAAAGGACCAAATTTTGTGTTCTATTGTATTGAGACACAATTATTTCGGCATTTCATAATAGTGACATATTTTTTGAAAAATATAAAATTTTAGGATGATTCCATGGTTTCTTATGAAAAATTTTACTAAAAATAGCGAATCGAAGACTTTGCTTGAATTCAAACTGCACAAACAAAAAAAAAGTTTACTTATATATTACATTTTCACATTTCTAGGATAAGTCTATGTCCTTTAGCAACCAAACATTTTGAATCTAATGTTGTTGACGAAGCTCTTAGTTCCAGCATTATGTTGGTCATTGCAATGAAATAAAATGTATAGCGCAGTCAGGCTTTAGTAAGAAACGCTTCAAAAATCTGCGTTCTCGTATTGCCGAACTATGTGGCAAACTCAGTAAATCATAAATGAAGCCAAGCAAATCTTCGAAGCATTTTTGTTAACGCTATTATTATAGATGTTTAATTTTCCCCCTTAACGTTAAAATTTCATACCAGAGCCTAGATTCAGTAAGTGTAATTTTGAATAACTTGTATTTACTGAATCTAGCCCCAGGCCTCGGATTTTAAATTAAACGTCTTAAAAGTTTCAACTGTGCAATAACGGAGCCTGATTACATTTAATTAGTTACTAGAATTTAGTTAACAGTGTTGTTATTGAAATTTATTATACCTACGGGAATAAGTTGTCACAAAAGAATTCTTCCGAAATCAAATACCTTTTACATTTGCTTCAAAATATGAATATAAAAATAAATTGGTTTTAATCGCAATTACTTGTACATTTATAAAGTTATCACATTCGAGAAGTATTTCTGCCCCACTTCCAGTTAAAATATTTCTTATGTCAATATACTTAATTCTCAATAGTCCTGGAATTCTCTGAACTCGTTAAGCTACTTGGAGCTGTGTGAGAATGATTTAAGTATCGACGTGCAATTTTTACATAGAATTTTTTTTTTGTTTTTTTAGTTTGAGCGTGTTACCTTTTGTTTGGCAAGTACACCAAACATAAAACAAATTAGTTTAACTCTTCTTCTTAGTTTTCAATTTATTTAATTCGACGGCCTTTGTAATAGCTACATCATTGGCATACCCTGCCAAGTTTCTTAGCGGCGTATGTGCATTTGAGAAAAAATTGTTTAGCTCGACGAGTGAAAAAAATCTTTGAAGCCACTGAAACAAAACTCTGATATGTCCTTGTAATGTGTTTGCCCTAAGATCCAGCACTTTTCTTTTTAATACCTAGACTAAATTATCTCCGAGGTGTTCTGCTGTATTTTATTGGTTTTGCAATTTCTGTGGTAAGAATTCCATGGTAGTAAATTGAAAATTATATGTGGGTTAATGAAAGTGTGCCAAATGTTGTGAGCAGTGTTGTTTACCTGAGTAAAAAAAAAGAAGAGTACCAAAATCGTGGCCATGCCTAAAAAGGACCAAAATTGAAAAAAGGGACCAGAGGACCAAATGGGGTGGGAAGGGACCATTTTTGGTCCAAAGGACCAAAAGTGGCAACCGTGGTTGTATTGCTATTACTCCCGCAAAAATATTTTAACAAGTCCTAGTATACTCTCAGAGAATATTACAGCTCTGAAAGCAAAATGAATGGCGATTGAACTACGAAGTAACCGGTTGAATATGGCTATTCACGAACCACCTACGTAATGAATTATCTCGAAATTCAATTAAACACAGTGTGAACATCATATAAGTTATGAGTCATAGTAAGCTACTTCTAACTAATTACAAAGTACATATTCACATAGTACATCGGAAAAGGTATTAAACAGCTTTGTGAGTAAAAATTAAGCATAATTTTCACTTGTGAAAGGTAAACAGAATTTAATATAAAAAGGGAATGTAAAGTTATTGAAACGAGTAAAGTTGTGCCAGTAGTTGATATGTGTGTATATGAGCTTAGATTGTATGTGAGTGAGTGACTGTTGCTGACATCATAGCCATTGGCTAAGAACACAGCTGCGTACACTCATGCATACATGCCCGGATACCAGAGTAGCAACAAGCGAAGCGCCAAAGTGTAAGCAAACAAAATAAACCAACAAAATGTCAAATTGACAAGTGTATTTACAAATGTTTATATATAATTTTACACTATGTTTGCTTGTGTGTGTGTGTGTTTTTAAAACCGCTATTGTGGAAACGTTGTTAACAAATATGCACTATTGATATGTTTATGCGTAAGTACATAAGTACATAGACACAAACGTATGAATGAGTAAAGATGTGTATGTGACGTTGTGCAATGGTTTGGTTATGTTTGCACATCGCCCATTTGTGCGGAAAGCGTCAACAATTAGGGCTTGCAACGTTCAACGCCAGATATTTAAGTGGATTAGGTTGTTGTGTCAATTATTTGTGTTTGCGTTTGGTCTTGTTGGCATTACGGCTTTTCCCAGATATACGAGTATGTTTGTTTGCACCATAAACTATGCCGTAGTGTAAATATTACACGATAGGTAAAAATTGCGATACTTATTAATAATTTTAATTTTTTTCCTGTAATTCATGCACAGTGAACCCTAATATTTATTTATTTATTGATGTGTTAACATCTTAGCTCACGGTATGGGGTAATCCTAATTGTAATCGTAAGTGTAATCGATGTATATACCATTTATGTACGTGATAGAGTTGGTATAAGCAAAATCAGACATCAACTGAGTTAATAGAAATTAAGGAAGGCAGTAAAATAAATCAACGGTATACAACAGAGAAAGAAAAACGACTAAGTAAAAGAAAAATTAAATATAACAAGTAAGGAAGTCTAAATTCGGGTTAAACCGAACATTACATACCCAGCTGTATACTTGAAATGCTGTTGTTGTTTGTTTTGTGTGCTTAACAGTGTTACAAGGCTGCGCAATAATACATATACATATGGTTCTATTCTGAACTAATTTTCTTTTAGAAGAAGCAAAAAGGATACAGAGACAAACACCAATGACCTTGAGCGGGTAATAATGCAGTTTTCCTTCAGATATGGGGATTTCACTACTGTTTATTTTAAAGTAAAGATATTACAGAACAAAAAACATAAACGCACAAGTGTCATTGCACTAAACAGTGTTATTACAAAAAAAGGGACGGGTTATTAACGAAATTTTCCACCTTTTGCTAGAAATTTTTCGTCGATTTATGGCTCTAGAATCGCTGGAAAATGCATTGTAAGAAAGGGGCAGTGCCACGCCCATTTTTCCAAATTTGAATTTTTTCCCACTTCTTGTTATAATGGCAGAAAATACGATTGGTACAAAGCTGTTTTCCGCTAAGATTTAACTTATTATTTTTACCTACGACCCCTTTTAAATTCATTTATATAAAAGTGGGCGTGATCCTTAACCAACCTTATCCTTTTTTACCAGAAATATTTCCCTCTATAAGGAAAATATATGTACCCACTTTTGTTGCGATATGTAAATTTTTCTTCGAGTTATGGCTCACGAAGCATAGAAAATTGCTTAGTTATAAAAGGGGCGGTGCCCCACCCATTTTCAAAAATGTTAGTGTTTTCCAATTTAGTGTTATAATTCAATTTAGAAAGTAAAATTGTCTTGATATAAAGCTCTTTTTCGCTAAGATATAGCTTATTATTTTCGTCTATGACCCTTTTAAAAATCTTTTATATAAAATCGATGTATATACCATTTATGTCTTTTCCATTTTTTCTTGAAATATTTCCTGCTATAGCGAAATCTTGTGTACCCAATTTTATTACGATCCTTTCATTTTTCTTCGAGTTATGGCTCCTGAAACATAGAAAATTGCTTAGTCATAAAAGGGCGGTGCCACGCCCATTTTTTTAAATTTGAAGTTTTTCCTATTTATTGTTATAAATCCACTTGGAAAATGAAATACCATTGATATAAAGCTTTTTTTTGCAAAGATATAGCTTATTTTATTCGTCCACGACCCTTTTAAAAATCTTTTATATAAAAGTGGGCGTGGTCCTTAACCGATTTCGTTAATTTTTCTCCAAAGCCTTCCTTATAGTAAAGGCAACATCTCTGCAGAATTTTGTTACGATAGGTTTAACGATTTTTGATTTATGTTTATGTATTAAAATTTTTATCAAGAGTCTCAATATCAGTCCACACGGCCAATTTCAACATTCTAGGTGTATTATTTACTAAATAATCAGGTTTTTTGTGTTTTCAAAAATGTTATATATATAAAAAGTGGGCGTGGTTATCATCCGATTTCGCTCATTTTCAATACCAATCTATTCTGGGTCCAGATAAGCTTGTGTACCAAATTTGGTGAATATATCTCAATATTTACTCAAATCTGAACTTACACTCAAAAAGACGTAATTTTAGCAAATTGCCTTTTTATCTAAGTATTTACGAACTTTGAAAAGAATACCTTGTGAGCAGGATCATCTTCATTAATTCGCATAACAAAGTTTCGCCGAGGAAACAAAGTTTGTGGGTCTTGATTTGTTGATCTATGTCATCTTCCTTTGATACTTCACTATTGTCTCCAACTAAGGGCACAGAGAAGTATTCCCTCCTGAAGTAGGAGGGACCATATAAGTAGATTTCGTCCGTCATTGAATGTGTTTGGCAAAATTTTACGGCGCTATTCCTACGGGCTGTACTTTCATCTTCCTTAAAGGAGGTCTTGTCACACACTCTTCTTGTTGCGCAGGCTCGCTCTTCCTTTCGGTTGCAAGGCGGCGTTCTTCAACGTACCAGTTAAATTAGTCCTTATAAAATGAGTAACATTTCATACCATCACTATGGAATATCGCAATTTCTTCTTCCACGAATTTTCCACATATTTTTCGACGTATTCATAACGTTTCTAAGTATTGATGCAACATTTAGTTAAAGATTTATTCAGCATATTTATTTCTATCATGAAAAATATTAACCTTTAGTTGGCTATCAATGAATGGCAATGAAGTTGTAACTCATTCTGACTGTAAATTGGAACAATTTTGCGTCATCGCTTGTTAAAATTGATTTGCAGACAAGCCGGTCTCGACGCTGTGCCAGCTTCAGTGTCATTTTTCGTTATCAGTGTACAATTTGGCCAGAGGCTCTTTGTTATTCTTAAATATTTATATGCAATTAAAATTGAACGCAGACGTATTGGACTTTAAGTATTACTTACTTACTTAATTGGCGCTTACCCGTCTAAACGGTTATGGCCGTCCAACAAGGCGCGCCAGTCGCTCCTTCGCTCCGCAAACCGGCGCCAATTGGTCACACCAAGGGAGTTTAAATCGTTTTCCACCTAGTCCTTCCAACGGAGTGGGGGCCGCCATCTACCTCTGCTTCCATAGGCAGGTTCCGATAGAAACACTTTTTTGGCCGGAGCATCATCTTTCATTCGCATAACATGGCCTAGCCAGCTCAGCCTCTGCATTTTAATTCGCTGGACTATGTTGATGTCTGCGTATAGCTCGTACAGCTCATCATTAAGTCTTCTTCTGTAGTCGCCATCGCCAAGGCATAGAGGTCCATACATCTTTCGAAGAACTTTTCTCTCGAACACTCCCAAAGCCGCTTCATTGCTGTTGTCATGGTCCATGCTTCTGCCCCATATAGCAGGACGGGTACGATAAGTGACTTGTAGAGTATGATTTTCGTTCGCCGAGAGAGGACTTTACTTTTCAATTGCCTACCTAGTCGAAAGTAGCATTTATTGGCAAGATTGATTTTTCACTGGACTTTAGGTAAGTTCGACGGAAATGATCTGTACAAAGTCTCATCTGAAAAACATCTGGTATACTCTGTTATAAGAAGTTGTTGTTGTTGTGTGAAACATTTGAAAAATACAACGTTGTGCATCACTGCAATATGTACATACATACATATATACTACAAAAAAAATCAAAAACTTCAAAGAAACTTAAATTTTAGATTCTCAGAAATGCGGCAGCTTCAACAAGTGTCAAATATTCTATTGACAACAAAACGACAGTCATATAACCGCACATTGTTCACATTCGACATTTAAATAACAACGATGTTGTTATATATTTTGGAGTAATTGCAATATGTAGTTCTTTGTTGGCAAGTGCCATGAAATCTCAGGCAACACTGTGAAACTGGAATGGATATTTAAGATTTTCAAGCGGTTTTCGTAAGGTATTTTTTTTTTATATACTTGTTTCATTATCTTTTTTATTATTGTAGGTAATGCTTGTTTTTGTCGTTGCATATTTGCTAAATATTACTGCATTAGTTTTATATGTGATATATCCACTGAAGTTTGTGTTCACTAATGTGAATTGCAGTGTTCCTAATATTTTATGGCAGCAACAAACAATAACATTTTTCCTCATTGCTATTGTTTTTGTACTACTTCATTTTTTTTTATATTCAAAACTTATGGAGTTTATTATTATCGCTACTCGCTAGTCATGTGAGCGAATATTTGTGTAGCCGGCCAACAGGCGATAGACACATGTTGCAGCAACACATTTTTATACTCAGCACGCTTTGCACACAGAGTATTTTAACTTTGATTGGATAACGGTTGGTTGTGCAGGTATAAAGGAATCGAGATAGTGTAGCATTCACTCATTAAGTTATTCATTCATTTGTACAAACATATTTTCGACCCGTTTTGGAATGTCTTAAAATACATTGACTCTTACATACATATTAATACATTTGTACATACATATATTTTGGCTCGCTTTGGTATGGCCGGAGATTCAACTGACACATTCATTCATTTGTACAAACATATATTTTGTACACCGTGTACCGTGATAACCTGAACCTTGGTATGCTATTGTTTGGAGCTTGCTCGCGACAAGCCTTTACCTGTAGACAAATTATTAACATGATTCATTTGTGCTTGCGTTGCAGATTCCACAGCTAATTTTATTTATGGTTAGAATGCAGTTCCCAGGGAACTGGATTGAATGTATATGTGTGCTATACTTAGTTTGTAAGTATTAGTGTAAGTAAGTATTTTAGCTCATTGAAATTTTGTATAAAAGAAAACAACTTTTGAATAAAGAATTTAATTCAATCTGCTGCCGCTTCAATGGCAGTAAATTCTATCAGGTGCCGCTAAATGGCACTGCAACCTAAATTACGTTATTCTCATTATCCCCAAATATTGCAATAGATATAGACTTCCATATATCAAAATCATCAATATCTAAAAAAAATTTGATTGAGCTATGTCCGTCCGTCTGCCCGTTAACACGATAACTTGAGTAAATATTGAAATATCTTCACCAAATTTGGTACACGAGCTTATCTGGACCCAGAATAGATTGGTATTAAAAATGAGCGAAATCGGATGATAACCACGCCCACTTTTATATATATAACATTTTGGAAAACACAAAAAAACTTGTTTATTTAGTAAATGATACACGTAGAATGTTAAAATTTGACGTGTGGACTGATATTGAGGCTCTTGATAAAAATTTGAAAATATTTTTTAAATGGGCGTGGCACCGCCCCTTTTACGACTAAGCAATTTTCTATATTTCGGGAGCCATAACTCGAAGAAAAATTAACATATCGTAATGAAATTGTGTAAACCTATTTTCCTTATAGCAGAAAATATTTCTAGTAAAAATGGACGGGATCGGTTAAAGACCATGGCAACTTAGATATAAAACAAGTTTAAAATGATCATATATTAGAATAATAAGTTATAACTTAGCAAAAAGTAGTTTTGAATAAATGATATTTCACTTATCAGGTTTTACTGTAAGAGGAAATGGGGAGACATTTTTCTTTTAAACGCGCGGTGCCACGTGTTATGTAGAAAAGTAATTTATCTGAAATGAAATGTACAATTGAAGCTCACGCTGAGTATATAATGATCGGTTACACCCGAACTTAGACACCTCTACTTGTTTTGCGCTAGCTTTTTAGCCGCATGGCTTGTCGACAAAGCATCAGAATCACTTGATAATATCAACAGCAACAGCTATAATGCCAGTCCACTTATTGCGACTGCATATTTACATGTACATATAAATATTGATATGTATTCACATATAAGTAAGTTTCAATGCATGCGCTTTTTATGCTGCAAAGGCAATTCACGCTTTGATGAATGACTTTGTTGATAATCAGCGCATGCATATGTATAAAAGTCGCTGATTTGCGTCTTCTAGCAATAAATAGCAGGGACAATAAAAAATATCAGATATGTTTAGTGTTGTGGCAGAGAGTGAAGAGGGTCTCTGGAGTATGCTAGTTTTTCAATTATTTGGTACTAATATGAAGTAGTTACAAATTATGGTTGCACCAGTTGTCGGTAGTTCGGTCTATCCGACACTTTTTTAATGCAGTTGAGTGCACGAATTATTTTTCGGAAAGCGAATATCGTACAAATTTCATAACATCACCTAGCCTGCGAAGCTTTTTGCTTTTTATTCCCTGCTTTATATTCATATCTGCGTAAAGCGGCAGAGTTTCGATATTCGCCATCTGAATCATGGACAGGACCATAAATCTTCCAGAAAACTTTTCTCTCGAACACGTCAAGAGCCAGCTCTGCTTCTCACGCCCCCTGTGGGTTAGGGGTTAGAATATGCCCACGGTAGGTGTACCGGTCGTAAAAGGCGACCATAATACCATGGGTACCCAATCCATGAGTAAGGTGTTTTACTCGAAAGGTAGCAGGGTGGACGCGGTGTATCACCCTGTGGGACCCTAGGCAAGGTCTTTATAAAAACTGCTACCGCGGGAGCAGGAGAAGCCAGTGTGATCTGGTGCACTGCATCGAACGATGCTTTGTACTCAGGTCTCACCTCCTGTCCTGGGATGGCCCCCTTGTGGGAGCATCGCGGTGGCTGTGGTTTCAAATAGAGTTCACTTGTGACACACGCTCTGAGTAGACTTGTTTTCCCTTGGGGACCTAAGACCCAAGGGAATTCGGTCTCATGCTTGCCACAGCAGTCCCAATTTCATTGAGAAACTGACCCTGAGGGGCAGATGATAGGTTGGTCACATCCCTTAATTTGTGACAACCGGAGATGCCGGTTAAATATGCTGCAAATAAGTTGACGAAAGATGGTGAAGGAACGCATGTCTATCGTCAGCCGAAAAACAATCGATAATTGTACGAGTGGGCCGGTGGTCATCTCGTCTTTTGAGATGTGTGAGGCTGCTTAAGACTGCGTAAGCGAATAGGAGGCGTTCGCTGTGTGGATGGCCACATCCCATATGTGGCAAGCTTTGACGTTGTCAAATCACTGCAGTGTGGCGGACTGCAATGCAAGGATGTTGCTGGGGCAGGTACTCGGTACTTACAGGTCTGTGAGCGGAAAAGGTTGGACACATCCCTTAATTGTGGTAGGAGTTTATTTGGAGGCATATCGGAGCATAATTGTTGCGGAATTGAGTGGAAATTGGAGCGAAATTAGTAGCAAAAATGGAAGCCAATAGCAGGCAATATGGCACACAATGTCTGTCAACGTAGTGTGGCCTCAAGCGATGTCGAGGGGCATTGTTGAGGCGGGCACTCGGCACTCACAGGTCCGTGTGCGGAAAAGGTTGGTCACATCCCTTGATTTTAATTGTGATGGAGTTTTAAGACGGAGCATAATTGGATGCCAAGCTCACTCTGTTTGTCAACGTAGTGCGGCCCTTTAAGCAATATCTAAGCAAGCTCCGTCGTTAACAATGTATTTATACATTGTTGTAACACTGCAGGACAGAAAACGTTGGTCACATTCCTAAATTGCGACAAAAACACAATATCTCAATCTGGTTAACTTGTTATCAGATATCGAGATATCAAAATCAATGAAAGAGGGACTCTGAGGCAAGCACGGAACTCGCGGTGGAGTTGCCGTGCAACCGGGTGCCATTACCGAAAATGGAAGAGGAGGATGGATATTCCTCCTCGGCCAAACCAAGGCTGGTTGACTTGAACACCCCAGCTCAACGATTTGGTACCAACTTGTTGGGCCGAAGATCAACGGACATTGATCTGTGTTTTACACCGGAGGTAGGTCTTCACGACAGGGACTCCTGTAAGCACGCATTGTCTGCTTCTCACGACACCGTCAATGATTCCAAACCACACATCAGGATAGGTATGATGAGCGACTTGTAGAGCGTGAATTTTTTTTTGCCGATACTTCAATTTCCTACCGAGTACGTTTGATTTCTTGGCTTAACTGGTTTTTGCTTTTGATGCTGTTTTCCAAATAAACGAAATCCCCTACCGTCTCGAATTTATATGCGCCGATTCTTTCTTGGATGACAGCATGTACTTTAAGTATCTAATGTTACTCATTTTATTAGGACCAACATCTTCTAAAGTACAAAAGCTTAATCTCTTCAGCTTTTTATTATTAAACAAGAAAAAATAAGCAATTCAGCGCTATTAAAGAATAGCCCACTTTTATTATTTACCAAAAAAGATGTGGTAGAGATGCTAGTGATCTCTCAGAATTGACAGCGTACGGTAGAGAATGTCTATTTGACATTGATACCATGAGAAAATCTATTATTCGCAAAATGCTCTGCGGGGGGAATGAGCAGCTTATCTTCACACAAAAATCCCGAAATTTTTAAAAGAAAGTTTGCTTCACGGGTTTACTAAAATTTTGTTTTTCAATAAGCATAATTTTTTTTAATTAAGTAATAAAATGCATATGGAATTCCCCACAAAAGTCGGCGGATAGAAATCGATTTCTGGCCAATACTTTCAAAAGCGAAGTTCCCCACCTGGTCTGTAAAACATATTCTGCTTATACAATATTAAGACGCCCTTGTTTACGGTACTTGATTTTTAGATCGCCTTTAGTTGAACATCTACAAAAATGTATAGTGATAAAGGTTAGGTTGAACTGGCTGATCCTTGATGACCCCATATAGATTTAGTGAGTCCATAATTGTACCATATGTATGCTCAATGATCAAATCGAAGAAAGACTATGTCAAAAGCCAGGACCTATGTATGTTACCATACCATAAGGTCTCTCCATTCTCGGTTAGAGATATGAGAGCTAGGATATTCCTTATAGCCGTAGTCTTAATCTTATGAGCACAAGACAGGAGCAAATCATGCGACTCCACAAAGCAGTCCCCACTCAGATGAGCCTACATAATGAGCTTTAGGGATAAGAGTAACTTTGTTAGCTTTAGGTCGTAAGACCTGCACATGCTTTTAAAGAAGTTTGATGGTCCCGTTAATGAACAAATTTTGAATAAAAATTTTCCTCAGTGCTACAATATTTTTGAAAAATTGTTTGTTGTAAATTTTTCAGTGTAAATTTGAATATCATAGCGAAGTGCCTTGGCTTCATTGGGAAGTGCTTTTTCCTTGCACTTTCACATGAAATTAAGGCACTTTCATAAGAATTGAATTTATATGTGAGGGCATATTGTAGTGCTATGAAAATTTTGTGTGAATTTGTATCTTTGCCTATTCTTCTGGGCAAAACAAAAATCAAAGTGCTATAAGTGTAAAGGTTGAGCACCTCTGATCTATAGTATATTATAGGTTTCACAATCTATGTAAATACTCAATAATATATCTGATAGATCTTAAGCGGTTTAAAATTGAAAGTGATTTGAATGGCTTTTCTTTCTGGGTTAATGGTTTTCAAAATATTGAACTTTTCGCTCTATATCTTTATTTTTAAAGCCATTAATTTTTCAGCAACTCAAAGTAATTTTCATTTTCTAGTTGAATTGATAGTTCTATTTTGTGTTTAATGTCGCATTTTACTCAAGACATGTGCAGCAAGTTTTTAGTTAAATTTTTTTATTTTTCCTTTGCTGCTAAAATTTAAATTTGTTGAATTTATTTTGAAAGATTTATTGGATTTCCATTAGCGATAAACGGTAATAGATTTGTTTTTCATTCGCGCTTCACAATAAATAAGAAACAAAACAAACAACAACAAATAAAAAAAATTCAAAAAAACAAAAAATAAAAAGGCATGGCAATAAATACGTTACTTTAAGTTGGCCTTCAATTTGTTATGCTTTATGCATTAGTTGCACTGCTTAGCCCGCTTTACAAATACACCAACACCCAATTTTATGTATGTACATTAACCTGGGTCGATTTGTATGGACGAAAGTGAATCGATATCGCACTATCGATTTATCGATAGGATTTCGAGCCTTCGAAAAATAAATGGCGAAAGGGTAAATGTTTCGACCAAAACACTCCCCAAAACCCAAAAAAAATATATTTTTTTTTTCAAAAAACTGTTATCGCCAACGTTTTTACAACAGTTTTTTGAAAAAAAAATATTTCTGGCGGCCACCGTAGTGTGATGGTAGCGTGCTCCGCCTACCACACCGGATGCCCTGGGTTCAAACCCCTGGCAAATCAACATCAAAATTTTTAGAAATAAGGTTTTTCAATTAGAAGAAAATTTTTCTAAGCGGGGTCGCCCCTCGGCAGTGTTTGTCAAGCGCTCCGGGTGTATTTCTGCCATGAAAAGCTCTCAGTGAAAACTCATCTGCCTTGCAGATGCCGTTCGGAGTCGGCATAAAATCATGTATGTCCCATCCGGCCAATTTGTAGGGAAAATCAAGAGGAGCACGACGCAAATTGGAAGAGAAGCTCGGCCTTAGATCTCTTCGGAGGCTATCGCGCCTTACATTTATTTTTTCATTTTAAATCCTATCGAAAAATCGATGGCGTGATATCGGTTAATAAATCGACCCAGTCAAATGTATATAAGTACATATGAGTACGTAGTGGCATTTTGTCCAAACGAGTATACGTATTTATCAATATGTATAACTTTGTAAGCTTTTTATTTTAAATTATTATTATTTTAACTTCAAATGTTTATTTTCTGATTTTTTTTTATTTCACTCAAATTGGAGCGGATGTGTCAGTGGTTTATTTGACATTTGCCACTTGCAATCAATATTGGACCTATTGCAAACGAACATGTGTTAAACGAAAATAAAAATGACGTCCATACATTTATATAAGCAAACTATTGTTTGTTTTGAGTTCTTGAAATTTATTCACATTACTGTGCTTTAGTAAAATTTATGTTTTTACCTAGCTTTTATTAGCTTGGGTTGTTAGTATGTATGTAACGAAATTTTTGGGCACAATTTTCACAAATTTACAGAAGTTTGATTAATTTGAAACTTTTCACACGTAACAAGGACCGATTACAAAGCAATAATTTGATGATGGGGTGACATAAGCTCAAGGGACATAAAGTCAATTGACCTTATGACCACTTCAAATCTACATAAGTTTAATTGAAACCTTGCGCACATATCAAGGACCGAAGAAAATGCAATAATTTGATGGTGGAGTGCCATAAGCTCTGGCGATATAAAGTCAAATGATATTATGACCACTTCAAATGTCCATAACTTTGAATGGAACTTTGCGCATTTATCAATGACCGATGACAATGCAATAATTGAATGGTGAGGTGACATAAATTCATCGGAAATAAGGTCAGTTAACCTTATGACCACTTCAAAAGGGGTTATAAAGCCAATTTACTTCATGGTCATTTGAATTGGTCACAGACTCAATAATTTGAAGTGTTGATGGGGCCAATCGACTTTAGGGCCCTTCAAAAGTTGTTATGGTGACCATTTAGAAAATTTTCGTTTGAGCATGTGACCATATTGGGGAAAAGGCCATAACCATATTCTTACTAAACTGAGATGAACACAACTGCAAACAAACTTCGCAGGATAAATTTTACGTTAATTTGCAATAGCTTTTTACACGATTTCCCATCGGAGTAAAGTTCCAATTTACATCATTAAATTTAACGCTCAGGTTGGTTTGGTAACATATGTATGTAGTCAACACAACGCTCACCTAGCGCCATTTGTAGATCTGTTTTTTTTTTTTGTGGCATTGTTTTTTCAACCAGTTGTGTCAAAGCAGCATATTCTGTCAATTTCAACTTACGCGTGTTTTGACGCATGACAAGTGCGGGCGTACGCATCAAAGTCTCACAAATAACTCAACAGATAGCAAAGTGCTATTGGCATTAATTGGGTCAAAACCTTAAGCACTGAATAAAGCCCAACGACACAGAAAATGTCGAACTCTAGAACATTGTTGCATAGTCAATACATGCTCAGATTTACATATAGATGTATGAATGTAGCGTATTAAGCCTATTCTTTTGTAACCGGGTAGCAAATGAACAATGTGCAAGATATTCACGAATCTGAGTAGAAATATTGGATAATAACATATAAGATGTGGTTTATTTTACATGTATATACATATGCACTTAAACTGAATAGGGACCGCTTAGTGTGTAACTTCATCGACACTTATGAAATTGTTGTGCAGAAAATTAGTTCTGATAAATTTCATTATGTATTAGTTATACTCAGTTGCAACTGAAATGTGTCTCTTCATTTTATCTCTACACTATTCTCCACTTCCATGAACGAAAAGCGTGTATGTCCACTATTCATCGCAACCGATTCAGCTATAGGTTATACACAACGACCAACAGAGGTGCAAGTCAAGTCTCAGCTATTCAGTACAACCCATTTTGTAGCGAGTTATTTACCATTGCCGCGAGTCTTCACAAATTACCGCTAGATGGGTCTCCTAAGCGTTGATAAGCGTTCTTTTTTACACGCAAATGTAGATGTATATACATTAAAAGAGAAAACACGGCTATAAACGCTTGCCAGATCATTTTTTTCACTGATTACAAAATATTTTAACCATTGTTGCATGTTTGCATTTCGCTTACAAATATTTTTTTTAATTCTTTTGTGTGGGTGCGTTTGTTGGCGCGCACAGCTTCATTTTGTCTTTTTGTTTGTTGGCCTATTTTCATGTTTTAGTACACTCTGGGGGAGTCCCGTTTGTCAATGTGCATTACCGTTTTAATGTTTAGTGTTTTTTTATCTATAACAGCATATGTACCATACATTCAAACACATGCATGCATATGTACTTACATATGAATGTGATCGCCTTGTGGGCGTTAAATGATGTCATACACTGAAGCTTTTGATGTCACGCAGCTGGCCTGTCTTTGATGTCGCCATTTAATACTCCGCGGTCACAAACAAACGGAAAGCAAGTGCAAATGGAATAATTTAGAAATGTTGCTTTTTTTTTGACATTCAATTTTTTTCATTCTAAATTTACCGCACTTGGGGCGGTCTTTGCAATTATATGGCTTTTTTCTTTTTGTCACATATTTCTCGACCTGGTGCTGCTCTAATTCGATGACGGAGACATATTACTAATAATCCCGGTCAAATGTTAGAATGAAATCTGGCAAGCAATAGCTTGATCTGCAGAAATACCAACCGTACATTAACCTCATCTATAGAGTAACAACAAGTCCCGAGAGTCTCGTTAATGGATTCATATTTCCTCTTTTTTGAAAAAAAAAAAAAAAAAAAAAGATTTGACACACATCACCTCCTTCTATATACTTATAAAAGACAAAGAACAGTGCCTTCTCTTGGTCAAACTATAGAATGAAATCCTACAAGCGATAGTTTGATCCGGAGTAATACCATCTATAGAGTAACAGCAAAATCTTTAGTCAACTCATGTCCCGAGAGTCTCGTTAATGGATCTATACTTGCTCTTTAAAAAAACCCTCGAAAAAAGAATTGACACACCTCCTCGTAGATGTCAAAACCGCTTTCGACAGCACGAAAAGGAGCAGCCTATATGCCTATATGTCTGAATTTGGTTTCCCCGAAAAACGTCTACGATTGTGCAAAATGACGTTGAGCAACACCATCAGCTCAATCAGAATTTGAGGGGACCTCTCTGAGCCGTTCGAAACTAAATGAATTAGCCAATTGAAAAGTACAAAATTACGTATCGTACTCGTCCTGCTACATGCCGCAGAAGCATGGATCATGACAGCATCGAATGAGGCGGCTCTGAGAGTGTTCGAAAGATGTACGAACCTCTACGCGTTGTCTACGGCGAGTACTGAGGAAAAAAAAATCCAGCGAATTAAACCATAGCGGCAGCATAGCCGCTTGGCTCTGTTATGCGAATGGAAGATGATGGCCTTGCTAAGAAATTATTTTTATCCGGACCCACCTATGAAGCACTCGTTTGGAAGGTGAAAAAGGATTTAAATTCCATTGGTGTGCCAAATTGGCGGCAGCTAACCCAGCAAGCAACGAAGAAGCAACGGGAAGTAATCAAAGTTGGGTCTTTTTGAATAAATCGTATCAAGGCAAGGATGCTCAACAAATGAAACGAACACCCACACGGTTGGTAGTGGCACATGGTCGGATAGGCACAGGGAAAGGCAGAACCATAATACTAGGGAGGGATAGAGATAGAGCTATGGTAAGAGAAGCTCAGAGGAAGAAGAAGAGGAGAGGTAGCCGAAAGGCAGTGGGAGAAACGCAAAGTGAAGGGAAATTGAGAGATGTATATTGGAAAGATTTTCCGTCATCCCTTGTCAAATTTGGTTTCGAGAAAAACCGGTTTCAGCGTTGTGCCATCATCAGTGTCGATTTTCGTTCTGATCTGTTGTTGTCGTTTGTCTTGTAGTTATAGTTCGTAGGTACATGAGCAGGTATTGTCAAAATTGATACTTATGTATATTTATGTGTATGTAAATAAAAGATAAATGTAAGGCTCGATAAACTCCGAAGAGATCTAAGGCCGAGCTTCTCTTCCAATTCGCGTCGTGCTCCTCTTGATTTTCCCTACAAATTGGCCGGACGGGACCTACATGTTTTATGCCGACTCCGAACGGCATCTTTTCACTGAGAGGTTTCATGGCAGAAATACAACCGAAGCGCTTGCCAAACACTACCGAGGGGTGACCCCATTTAGAAAAATTTTCTTCTAATTGAAAAACCTTATTTCTACAATTTTGATGTTGCTTTGCCCGGGGTGGGAACCCAGGGCAAACGGTGTGATAGGCGGAGCACGCTACCATCACACCACGGTGGCCGTTCATGTGTGTGTGCCGAGAACCGAGGCTAGTTTTTACTGATCGATAATCGTGGCTGACTGAGGCAGGTAAAAGTCAGTAATTTTAGTCGTTTGACCTTCTTTGTGGGTTTGTTGCTTTGGTGCGTTTATTGTTTTGTGTTTATTGAGAGGTTGAGGAATAAAGTATGAAAATGAAGAGGGAGAAAAATGGGAAAGAGGACAATATGCGAGTTATAGCTTAGTAAAAGTTTTTCAAATTGAGACTGATGAGTGAAAAAAATATAACTAATAATATAAATAGCAAACAATAATAATTTCGCGTCATCGGTTAAAACGAAAAACAAAAAGATAACGTCTACTAGCAGGGCATATAATGCAATCATAAAGATGCTAACAACAGCAAAAAAGCATTAGCAAAACCAAGAAAGAAACTGCATCAATTGCGACAAGTGGCGAACAACATTTAATAAGCAACATATTTAAACTCAAGCTTAACCACATCAAACAGCAATAACTGCAACGTCATCGGCACCAACAATGTGCCAGCAAATTGCAACAATAATACGTCAGTAATAATAACAACAACACTAACTACGTACCACGAACTAAGACGCCTTGCCGCTTTGAAAATGTCAATGCATTTGATTAATTGCACAGAATGAAAACACAAAGTAATCCTACAACGACAACAACACAGCAACGTTGTAACCAATATGCGTTCAGCTAGCCAACTTAGTAATGCTGTTGCCATCACTTTTACCACGTTTACAATGTGCAACGTCAATGTTGCAATGTGAACAATTGTTTGTTGGAGTCTTTTATAATTTGTATTATACTTGTTGCAGTTTTATTCAACTTGTGTTGTAAGAAGATGCTGCTGATGATGAAGAAACTGAAGATGTTGTTGTAGCGTATATTGCTTGTGGCCTGTGAATATGAAGGGTTGTTGGTATTGCCATTGACCAATGAATTTCTCGCATCTTTGGTTTGCGTCATTAAACCAGACGCAATAATTTCACAATAATAACAACAACAACAAATATTTTATAACCACGAAAGAATTATATTAATCAGTAGAAAATACTTCACGTCATGCTCAGCGTGGCTAACAAATCAATAGCGAACAGTGGTGACACTAACAGAAGATGAGCGAATACCACGAACAGTGACTCCTGCAATTGTATTGGCAAGAATAAAGTGAGAAGGTAAAATTTAATTTAAAACCAGAGTCGAGATATATTATAAAAACATCCACTTTGGCATAGGGATCTTCCACCCTAGGTAAGAGTAAGATGGGCCAATTGACTTTATGTGTCCATAGTGTTACCACAAATTTGCCCAAATACCAGAATAAAAAACCTTATCGAAAACAACAACCTTTTTTGTTTAATTACTCTGTCCTCTTGGCAAATAATAGCAGCTTTCTAGAAACTACCCTAACTCTATTTTTAGTGACGAGTTTAACTTTTTTAAACTGAGATCGAAAAACTTAAATATTTTTTGATACATTCCAGGCCAGTTCTACGCCTTTCCTGCTTAGTTGATAATTGCAACTATTTCCCTTTTTAATCTGTCCTAAGCTGATTGGGTATTTACGGTACAAGCTTCGAAGGTTGCCTATTTTAGCTAGCTCATTCACTTTTTTATTTCCAATTTATTCTCCTATGCTCGCACACCCAATTTCGATGTATATTTCTCCCTATCCGAACTCTTTCTAGTGACTGCTTTGTCCATAATATTCCACATCTATAGTGACTTTAAGATTTTCAAGAAGGTACGGGTACAGGTAGCCTGTTAGTTCATTATCTGATGATCCTATGCTAGTATGACTATAAGTTCTACACTCAAGCAGACCAAAGCATTGAGTTTAGTTGCATTTGTTAACGCTGTGTTCTTCGCTTGTAGGTCTACAGATGGCGTGGTGGGCAGAATGACATAGAGTGAAGTATTAAGGTTTGCCTTCAGGGCTCCCGTTATGCTAAGCATTGATGGCCTGCGTAATTCCTGAAAATATTTGAAGGAGGCTCTTTTTTTTGTGCCACTGCACACCAAAAAATTACACAGTTGCAAAGGACTGCCTTCAAACTCACTGAAAATATATGAAATATGAAATTCGGGACCGCGCGTATCGTGATAACTTCAATTTTCGTCCGAAATTGGAAACTTTGCTTTTAAGTTTTATGATAATCTAGAGGCTGGAGACTTTGAACAAATACTTTTTAAGATAATGCCAAGCATACTTCTCTTTACCAGAAAGAAATAACTTCGGGCTTTTTGAGAAGAGCTTCGCCAACTTCTTATCGGTAACAACGGATACCATTAAGTTATTGTTTTGTTATTGGCCTAGTAAGTTAGGGAGTATCTGTTTCATAGAAAACCAATGAGTCGTCGATAAAAAAAGGTCACACTCCGATAGAAAATTGGTAACTTCTCGATATCAAATCGACAGCTCTTTTAAAACAAATCGATAACTTTTCTATAGTTAATTGGAAAATTTTAGATGATAAATCTATAAATTTTCGACAAATAATCAAAAAATGTTCGATAACAAATCGGTAAATCTTATTACTTCCTTTCTTTTCCTTTCCTTTCTTAAACTTTCCTTTCCTCGATTCGATTAATTTTCTATAGTTAATTGGAACAGTTGCGATGATAAATCGATACATTTTCGACAAAAAATCAAAAAATATTCCATAACAAATCTACAAATCTTATTACTTTCCTTACCTTTCCTTTCCTTTTTTTATTTACTTTCCTTTCTTTTTCTTTGCTTTCCTTTTCTGTTCTTTCCTTTACTTCCATTTTCCTTCCTGTTCCCACATACGCTACAGTGCAGTGACTACACTTACGCTTACATTCTGGATTCCCCCCTAGCGTGAGCAAAGATGTTTATGCATCCAAAGTATTTCTAGATGAGGCCTGACATCCCCATTTAGCTACGAACTTGAAGCTTCACCCAAAATTAAGAGCACTGAAGCAATTAAAAATGATAAGTTCTAATTGTTAGTGTATTCATCCTTTAATTCAGCGGCTAAAAGATTTATCTAGAGACTTTCCAATTCCGCACCAATTCGTCTTACAGAAGTGTTATATTTCTAAAGCGATATTAATATACTCTCATAGTTTTGTTTGCTTTCGTTGCTTCTTTTTAGTGGTTTGTTCATTATCCTTTGAGTTTTATTGAGCACATGCATACTAGCGTAAGTAAATATATGAGTGCACTTTTCCGTTATCTTTTCGCTACCACTTTCGCTATATTTGAATAGTAAGGACTTCTGTTAAGTCATTGCAATATTGAGCGGCATGCAGCATGTGGCATGCAACAAATGTGTGTATTTTGCGTGTTAAATGCCTCAAGACAGGTTTAAGCTGGTAACTGAAGCAATAAGCGAAGGAAAAATAAATACATACATATACACAATTCTATGTATATACGAATACACATACACATTCATGTGTTCGTATGTTCTGAGTCGTGCAACAGCGACGGCAACTCGTTGTTTTGACTTCAAGGTAATCTCAGTTGACATAATTAAATTAATTTTGTCATTGCAAATGACACAGCAGCAGAAAACCCAACAAAAACAACACAAGCAACATTCCCAGGCGCGCTTACAATTAAAATGTCATTTACGTGCCGATTCTGAGCGTTACCGTTAAAATAGAACCCAAAACATTATGTAACCGAAAATTGTTACCAGTTCTTTTATTCACGATTCTGGCCAAAGTGGTAACGCTGTCATCACTGAAAAACTCACCAGAGTCTGTGGTGAAATTTAAAAGTTGGTTTTCTTCGCTTTACCCATGGCGGAACGATACAAAGTGGCAGCACCCGACAGCTGAATATAAACTTTTTTATTTAATTTGATACATCAACTTCCAGCGCAGTACGATTTTGACATTCGTCCATCGAATTTACAAAAACAAAGTACATGGAATTTTTATTTATGTTTGTAGGTATGTCACCATGCTGCCGCCTTGAATGGTTCCGCCACGGATTTACAGAAAATGTGTCACTCGTAGATACGAGGTTAACGAATAAACGAGACGATGTGTTTACCTAGCTATATTGTAATTTATTCTGTAAAAGTACATAATGTAAGCAATTATATAATATATAGCAAGAGGCAACACTTTTTTACAATTATCTTTACTTATTTGCGCTTACAATTCATTATTTTTCAGTTTTGCCTTTTTCTAAACAACAGCTGTTGTGTGGTCATTTCGATGTAACCACCTACTTTTGTGGGTAAAAAATTATTCGGCTACTTTCGTGGATAGAATACCAAAAGAGTGTAAAAGTTTCCACATGATTTCGTTACCGTGGTGAAGAATGTTGTTACCACACTAGAATCCTGGCGTTAATCTCTGTTGCAACGTCTTTAGCAAAAGTATTACTTACTGATTTACATAGAAATAATGTTGCTTGTTATTATAGTGTTTGTTGTTATTGCTTCTGCATGTACATAATCGTGCGCTCATTTTCGCAAATAAAAAATATCGCCGTTGCATTGCGTTGACATTAATGGCGTTGGGCGCTAATTTACTGCCAATACGCACATAATCGTAGATATGCTTACTACTTTTTTTAAATTCATGCATAAATATTACTGTGCATATGTATGTATGAATTGGGATGAATATATGCATATAATAATTAACGAGCATACTCAATCTTACCTTCATTTGCGTGCCGCATAAAACCTCCAAGCCGAGGCGCTCTTGTCAATGTCTGTATTTATTTATATCAGCATCGTTGATATGCGAATCATCATTACACACATTTATAACTACAATTTCCCAGCAAAGTAACAGGGGGTTCAGGATTTTATTGCAAATGATCTAGCATCATTGCATTTGCAAACTGGTGTAGTATTTTTACACAAAACCCCAAAAAATTATACGGTTATGCATTGCTACGTCATGGCAACTACACAATATCAAAAATCGTAGTTTTTTTTTCAATTTTGAACAGAAAATCAACAACTGTCAAAACAAAAAAAAACAGAAAAAAAAAAAATGCAAAGAAAAAAAAGTTGTTCAAGATTTGATTTCCTATAGCAAAATTTGCAACAGCAAATACACAAAATTTTGAGCTCCCTTATTGAATTAGTAAGAAAACTATGCACATACTGTTTCACCACTATGTAGTATTATCCGAGATTATTTTTAAACCATTCATCGATTGAAAAATCAAACAAGCAAGCTCTAGACATTTTTGGTTTTAAAATAAAACCAAAAATTTAGAAAACCCCAGAACAGAAACTTATGAACAGTTCAGATTAAAAAATGTTAGCAATATTTCAAACATTGTGGTACTAAATTTGAAACGATTAAATTAATTTCTGCCTGTTTATTATTATTAATAATTTTTTTCAACCATCTTAGGTCTTAAACTTAAAAATTATTTAAAAAAAAAAACCGAAATTTTTGGAAAATAGAAAAAAATGGCACCTCTGATTTCAAAAAAAAAAAACCAAAAAGTTAAGAATACTCCAAAATGGAAGCTTATGGCTAAAAACAACTTTTCAAACTATGTGGCTCTTTTTTTTGTAATTTCAACTAGTTTAAATCTTAAACTTAACTGAACCATAAGCTTAAATTTCAATGATATTTTTTAACAAGATCAAAAAGTTTGAAATACCCAAAAATATAAACTAATAGACACATCTGGTTTAAAAACAAAGCCACAAGTTTTAATAATCGTTAAATTAAATTCTTGTAGTCAATTCTGGTTAAAAAATTATCTTTCAAACTTTTTGGTACTAAATTGGAAATGACTCAATTTACTTATGCGTGGTTTAATTTCATTCAGTTTAACATTTGAACTTAACTTTACAAGTCTTAAAAAAAAAAATTTTAAAAATCTAAAAACTTCTAGTTGTTTTAACTCAACATCAAATTTAAAATATAAAAATAAAAACAATTGTTTTTGTTTCCCGGCCTGTTTGATTAACTTAATCATTGATTCGAAACAAACACAAGGCCTTAACTATATATATTCTTTTTTCCTTAAACCCACCATGCAAAGAAATCTTGCATCTATTTTGTGATAATGCCGAAGTAACTTCCGGCTTTATCTCCCATACCAAGAACACGGGATATTTTTTTGGGCCTAGTCTGGTTTTTTTTTTTGGACTTTCGTGGAAGGACGAAACGCTTTGTGCACTGACCAGTATGTTTAAGCCTCACTGCGAAACTCTCCGAGTGTTGGGCTCTCTTCGTCCATGAAGGGTTACTCACCAAAATCTAACATCCCACTGACAGCGGAAATCTCCGTATCTGGGACCGCATTCAGAATTACTTCGGGTAAAGGTGCACTGTATGTTAGCTCTATGGCTACTCTCTAATCCTCGATCATTATGGATGAGTTAAGAACTAGTTCATGTGGTTTTTATAAAAAAATTTGGAAGATAGAGGCATTTATCGTAGGTATTCTCCAGTGTCCAGAACTTGGTGATATCTGTAATCTTTTATTATTTTTTTGTATGAAATGAGCAAGGCCTTACGAAGTCGCTTCCGAAAAAACAACTCATCTCCTCAAAACCTTTTCAGCTCGATTCTTGTGAAGGAACGTAGCAAGTACTCTTAGTGGAGTGCGGCACATATCTAGTGATCGCTCTTGCTTTAAGACTGTCTTGTTAGTCCTAATGGAAGGAAGTGCTTGTCAACTTTTCTTCTGGGCTACAATGTTTGTATGTCTATATGCAGCTTTCCTCATAACAACTTGCACTTGTTTGCCTGTGAATGCAACGAAAATTAAGCTTTTGGCCCTCAAGTATTTTTAATCAATCATTGGTTGGCGTATAACCACAAGATGGATTTTTGTTATTCGCATTGTTTTTTTCGTCGTTTTGTTGTTGGTGGTGTTATGTTGCTCTTCTCTTCACATTTCGTCATAACGTGTTATTAAGTTGACGAAAGAGGGCATATCGTTTTTAAATATAGTCAACTCAGGATTTTGACGTGCAACTCAGAACAATTTCAATTTGAATTCTACGAAATTTCGAAATGCATGAATAATTTTGTTGTACCATGTAGAGCTTATGATTCCTTCTCGAACACAAGCGAGATTTTCGAGACCCGAAAAATCGAGTACTCGACTTCTCGCGGATTCTCGTGTCTCGAAGTACTCGTAATAATCGCGATCTTCTCGATTTTCAATTCAGTCGCTGCATTGGCAATATTCTATACATTTCGGGGTTTTTTACTTGTCGTTTTGCGGATATTTTGGCTTGTGCTCCAGAAGAAATCGTAAGCTCTATATAAAACAGCCAATGAATCGATTAAGTTGAATGTCGAGAAACTCCGAGTAATTCGAGATTAGAGAATCTCGCGAGAAGGTGAGGCTCGCGAGAAATCTCTTCTCGAACAGGTTCGAGAAATCGTAAGCTCTAGTACCATGAGTAATGGGCTCTGAGGTTTTGCGTATAGGCCCTTACGAAATTTACCTTGAACTATGTATACAAATATCTATGTTGAGTCCCACACAATTTGTCATACACTGTGAAATTTCAAGAAGATGCTTTGAACCTTAAATACTCAAGAATATTCAGAAATCCCAAAGGCTAGGCCATGTTAAGCAAATTGGCGAAAACATTTCCACCAAGAAAGTACTTCAGTCGACACCAGAGTTTGAAAGCAGATGAAAGGGATGACCACCATTCTCCATTGATTTGGGAGAGGTAGTTGGAGGAAGACTTGACCTCCCTTGATGCTCCCTTGATGTCGCAATTGATATCTATGGTTTGAGAAAATACAACATTTTTTCCTATGGCAAATTGTTTATCAAAGAAAAATATTGTATGCATATAACAGTGAACCAACGAACGAAAATGAAACAATCGCTAGAAAAATCCACACCAAATTCAATTAAAAGGAAAGCAGAATGCAATTCTTTTGTTAGTGGTAAGCGTAGGAATTAGAAACACATAGAGGCGTTTGATAGATATAAACTTTAAAATGGATATGCATATGTAAATGTCTTTGAATTTAAATATGTGCGTCCAATGTACAATGTGTGTATATAAACAGTGAAACCTCCGTTGGGCGGATACTCCCGTCAGCCAAAATTTACGCGCACAAGAGGGGTGTCGTGCAGTCATGATACGCACTCGTATGGACTCCAGTTGGCACCAGGAAAAAACAGGGTTGATACCCGTTGCAAGCATGTACCGCTAGAAGTTAAATTTGAAACCTTTTCCGGAAGTATAAAACCAAAGCAGGTTATCAACTATGTAGGACTAAGGTTAGACTCGCGACTAACATATTGGGCTAAAATTCAACATGCGATTGAGAAGGCATCAAAATAGGTAGCGTTGCTAAGCAAGCTGATGGCAAACATCGGAGGAGCAAAAGGAGAAAGCAAAAGGAGACCGCTGAGATCACTATTTCCACGTTACTGCACGGTTTCGAATTGTGGGCAAACACTCTTCATAAGAATAATCGTTTTTAACTTGTACAGCTACAAAGCTTCTAGAGTATCCCCCGCTTATCGCACCGTATCAGGACCAGTCATACAAGTAATAAGCGGAACAATTCCCAACGACCTATTAGCGTCGGAAAGAAGAAGCTTGAGGGAAACAAAAAAAGGATACGGATCGAGAGCGCATGGAAGAAATATTCAGGCCGTGGGAAGATGAAATCGAAGAAGATGGACAGTGAAACTAATAAGCATGGAAGCTTAGGCGAGGTAAATTACTACGTTATCCGAAAACTCCTCGGGCACGGTTACTTAAAAATATATTTGGACAGAATACAAAAGGCCGAAGATCAGAAGTGTTTGTACGCCGATGCAGACGAGGACGATGTTGAACGCACATTCTTCAAATGCTCACGATGGAACCAGAACCAACAATTGCTCTAGAAAAGAGTAGGGCAAATCACTATGTATAATGATATGTGACTCACGACAGCGTATTGAAATAAGTTGATGAGTCACATGTGACTCATTTCTCTATACAACTTAGAGAAAATTTCTTGCTATGAACGTGTCGTTATATATTTGTGAATTCTATGTGAGCGTATATCAAAAGACCTAAACTTTAGGAAAATTTCGAAAAATTTTTTTTTGATAGTAGCCTTTTATTCGGTAGAAGAAACATGAAATATATAAAAATTAAATACAAAAGAGAATTTTTTATTCATTTAAATTAATAAAATCAAGCGTGTCTTTCGTTATAGCATTCCAAGCAAAAGGCCTTTTTACACATTATGCACTCAATATGCACTTGCTTTGCTTTCCTAACCAATTTTCCCTGATTTTTCAATTTGATGTGCATATTTTTCGTACGAGTTTGTTGTTAATATTTCGTGAGGTTTCTTGCAGGCCGTTTAGACGGTTAAGCGCCAATTAAGTAAGTTCTTGCAGGCTATGTCCCGGAAAATCATTTGAAGTAATAGCGGAAATTTTTTTGTACACCGTGACATCCTGTAAATATTTCCCTCCCCAAAGGCAAAACATCTCTATTCCATTATAAATTCGGTGCGCTAGATGTTTAAGAGGCTTCCAATGGGCACCTCACTTCTATTTTGCCTATTTTGTTATAATATTTGCAATTTCCTCTGTTGTGTCATCGTATTCTTCATCTTCATCAGCAGGGAGGTATTTTTCATCACTTCCATCACTAAATGCTTCACTATCAGAGTTTTCTAAATATCAGGTCAGTTCTTCTGTCGTAAATCTTTTGTTAGCCACTTTCACCAATTTTAGTATATAAGTCTAACTTCAATTAAACAAAAAAGCACATTAATACACGCTTTTGACATTTATATACCAATTTGCTGTTATTGTGACTCGCAAACTTATCTGTCATGCAAATTATTTCTTATGGTCCTATACGTCCACATGTGACTCATTGAACGTGGTAAACATATTTGATTTTGCTTCGTTCATGCGTCACATTTGACTCACAAAATAAAATAGCCAAAATAAGATAAATATATGTCAAATTATTTATAAAAATAATATTTTGTAATATATATTCATATTACTCAGTTAAGCAATACAAAAAACTAGTGGGCGTAGGGCCTTCTCAAAGCGATTTGTATGGGCACAGAAAAGTTGTTAAAAACTGCAGTTTTTAAGTAGATTTTGCAGTGATAAGTGATAAATTCACGGTTGCCACACCATGTTTTCATTTAGGACCAAAACTCATCGAAAAAAAGGATCATGTCTCAATTTACTAAACATAGCAAATAAGAGAATATTTTAATTTAAACTCGATAAAAAAAATAAAGTGTACTTTTAAGTATTACATTTTCACCAAACAACCAATTATATTGAAAATTTCATCGCAAACTCTCAATATCGCACGGTATGCTTCAACATAAATTTAGTGAGTGGCAAGTAAGCTTAATATTAAACAAATTCGTTTCATTCATTTACTTAGTTTTCTATGCATTTAATTCGACGGCCATCGTAATGATTCCACCAGTGGCAAGCCCTGCCAAATTTCTTAGAGGCACACGTACATTTAAAAAAAATTATTTTAGCAAGACTAGTAAAAAAAATCGATCACGAAAAGTGTTTGATAACCGATCGAAATATATAGCCACTAAAACAACACTTTTTTCTGACATGTCCGTGCCATGTGATGGCCCTAAGATCCAATATTTTTCTTTTTAATGCCTCGCCTGAATTATCTCCTAGGTGAAATGCCATTGTTCTGCTACATTTAGCAGACTGAGCAATTTTTGTGGTTAGAATTCCATGGAAGTAAATTGAAAATTATGTGGGTAAATGATAGCGTGGAAAACGTTGTGGGCAGAGTTGTGAATTTTAACCTCAGTGAAAAAGAAAGAAAATTACTAATATCGTGGCTACTGCCTAAAAAGGACCAACATTGAAAAAAAGGACCAGCGGACCAAATGGGGTTGGAAAGGACCATTTTTAGTCCAAATGGATCAAAGTGGCAACCGTGGATAAATTGAAAGTGTTAAAAAAATTGCAAAATAAATGTTTTATTTAGAAGTGGTTTCCGAATAACCAAAGTGATCAAAAAAATGCTTCAGAAAGTGCTTCAATTAACTTATAGGTACAATGCTGGATATATAAAACGAAAAACAGAAATATAGTGCTAAGATTCCTACTACAACCAGGTGATTCTTGAGCAGATTGATTAGTAGGAATATTTATTATAGAGATATTTCTTTAAAATAAATATTTACATTAGTAAGAAATGCTTCTTTGCTGACTTGAAAGCTTCTCCTCAGCGTGAATATGTAGAACTTATTAACATTTTTTCCTCCTGCCGTTGGAACTATTGTTTCAAGGCCCCTGCCACTTCCCTCTAACTACTCCTTGCTAACGACGCTTATCTACCAACAATCCACTCATCAATTCAACCTCCAACAGTGGAACAACCTGGATCGCATCCGTTGACACCAAGCGATATAGGGGCTAGCATGGAAGCATCATGCACCTCTGGTTGCTCAGCACGCCCCTCAGACCATCATCATTCATGACCGTTCGATACCTATGTAGGCCCCACAAGCTACGAAGAGGCCACGACTCAGGCCGTAGTCATTTCGAATGACGCGATGAAGTGCCCCGAAATATTCTGCAAATTTTCTTTGACATCATCTAAGAGTGGGAGGAAATTTATTCGCTCACACATTTTCAACCCCAAGAGGTGTCCATTAAGAAGGGTTTCTCTGTATATGAATATATAAATAAAATCATTCATTCAGTGGCAGCATCAATTGCAATCGCACGCCACAATCAATTCAACTTTTGCTTTTCATATTACATAGAGATACCACCATTCATAGTGTGGCGGCTTTGATAGCTGCCTAATAAAGCAGCAAAGGCAATAGAAAAGATTTTAAAATCCTTTCGATACTTAGATTGAAAAATAATGAAAAATCGAAATACATTAGCATTGGCAAAAAAACAACAGTAATAAAAATTTCACTTTCAATTGCATTGGATTTGTGGTACTTTTTCTTTTTTTTTATACCCAACTTGTACTTGTAGACAAGGGTATTAATGCCATAGAGAAATCGATAAAATACCAGTTAACGCGAGAAATTTAGTAAAAATTCATTTGATCGATTTAAGTAAAAAAAAATTTGATATAGAAGTTTCCAAAAATGGGAAGAATGTGGTAATTACAAAAGATCGATATTGATGAAATTTGATTATGACGAAAAACATAAATAATGTGAAATTTTTAAAAATGGGCGTGGCACTGCTCACATTTAGAAGAAGAAAATTTTGAAGTTTTTAAGCAGTACATAAATCAACACGGTTGAAGATATCATATTGAAACTTGCATGGATGTTGTCCTAGCTGTTATACATACATATATTGTACCTGAGCGACTGAACTTTGCTCGGCAATGTTTCGTTGTGCTGAGAAATCTTTCTAATAGTAACCTGTGATAAATTGCAATTATTCATTTAAAAGGAAATTATTTAAAATTAAGTCGAATCATGTGTAAGATTTTTAACTTTAATATTCTCCTTTAAAGCCTTAATAGAATGTGAGTAAGTAGAGTATTATTTCGTCTAACTACCCCAACCCTAAATGGCAACCCTACTTAAAAATGTCCCTATTGTAAACCGGAGTGAAATACATTTCGTTTGATACCCATATCGGCATATTCCTATTGTAATGCGGAGAGAAATACCTTTCGTTTGATACCCATATCGGCATATCTTATGCAATTTTTTTTTTAATTTCGAATAGGTGCAACTCTAAATGGCAACCCTGCTCCCTATCATAATGCGGAGTGAAATACCTTTCGTTTGATACCCATATCGGGATAGCTCATGAAATTTTTTTTATTTCGAAAAGGTGGCAACCCTACTCAAAAATTTTCCTATTGTAATGCGGCGTGAAATACCTTTCGTTTGATACCCATATCGCATATCTCATGCTATTTTTTTAAATTTCGAAAAGGTGGCAACCCTAAATGGCAACCCTACTCAAAAATGTCCCTATTGTAATGCGGAGTGAAATACCTTTCGTTTGATACCCATATCGACATATATTATGCAATTTTTTTTTTAAATTTCGAAAAGGTGGCAACCCCAAAAGGCAACCCTACCCAAAAATGTTCCTATTGTAATGCGGAGAGAAATACCTTTCGTTTGATACCCATATCGCCATAGCTAATTCAATTTTTTTAATTTCGGAAATGTGGCAACCCTAAATGGAAACCCTACTCAAAAATGTTCCTATTGTAATGCGGAGTGAAATACCTTTCGTTTGATACCCATATCGACATATATTATGCAATTTTTTTTTTAAATTTCGAAAAGGTGGCAACCCCAAAAGGCAACCCTACCCAAAAATGTTCCTATTGTAATGCGGAGAGAAATACCTTTCGTTTGATACCCATATCGCCATAGCTAATTCAATTTTTTTAATTTCGAAAAGGCGGTAACCCTAAATGGCAACCCTACTCAAAAATGCCCCTGTTGTAATGCGAAGTGAAATACCTTTCGTTTGATACCCATATCGGCAAATCTCATGCAATTTTTTTTAAATTTCGAATAGGTGGCAACCTTGTGAAAGATTCTGAGTGACAACACCTAGGTAAAAAGTCTTATACTAATTTCACACAGACGGCTTATTGAATAATAAAGGCAATTTTCTACATTAAGACGCTTATTGAGCTCAATCTTCCCTACAAAATTCGAATCTATTATTATTTCATTAGTAGCTAATCGAATGCCTAATGAAGTCAAAAGCACAATGCAACTCTGTTGGCAGCGTTCCGTTTCCGCTTCTTAGTTTTCAAGGCAAATGTCATTGTCTGCATGGCGGAACGATACAAGGTGGCCGCATCGAACAGCTGATTATAACCTTTTTTATTTGATTTGATACATCAACTACCGGCGCAGTACGATTTTGAAATTTGTCCATCGAATTTAGAAGCACATGGAATTTTGTTTGTTTGTAAGTATGTCACCATGCTCCCACCTTGTATCGTTCCGCCATGATTGTCTGTCTCATCCTTCATACTAATAGAGCAGTTACTTCTGTGTGAAAGCAAAATATTTACGATTTCATTAGCAGGTGAAATGAGATCATTAAGTTTCTGTGTGAAAACAGTATTAGAAGGTGATACGTTCTCTATGTGCCAAATTTAATTTAAATCGGTTGATCTGTTCCCGAGATCGTTCGGCTATACAAACAAACAAGAATTGCTCGTTTAAAGTTATAAGATACGTTGTGAAAGAAAATGGAATCGGTTGACGACCACGCCTTCTTCAAAAAACCCTCTATCGAATTTTGCAAAAAAGGAAAAAATGATAAATTTTTAATCAAAGACCCATAAATTGATAAAAATTGATATGTGAACTTTGTGAAAAAAAATTAAAAACTTTGGAAAATGGGCGTAACTTCGCTCACATTTAGACGAAGAAAATTTTAAAATGGCCAAGCTGTAAATGAAAAGCCAGTGAGGATTTTGCGTGAAGGATTTCCTTGCCATTATATACAGCTTGTTTAATTAAGTAAGTCGGTTGCCGACCACACCCACTTAAAAAAAAATATTTCAGATTCATATACGTTAACGTTCGTGCCATTCCTTTTTAAATGTGTACTTTATACGGATGTATATGAGAGATTACGTTGGGTATATAATGTTCGATTTCGCCTGAGCTTAGACTTCCTTACTTGTTTTTCACTGCAAATGAAGGAAAGTGAACGCAATCGAATGAAAGATTTAGAGGAGTTGAGTGAGTTGAGCATTTGAAGCAGCCAAACACATACTGTATGATATAAATCTTAACAACATCAATAACAACAATAAATAATACATTCTTACATACTAGAATAAAAACAAAATAAATAGCTGATTGTTATTGTTGTCTGAGTATTTTTTTTTTTTTTGTAAGTCAAGCACTCACTTTCTTTATTTCCTGCAACTGTTTCTGTGGGTACTGCACGATCAAAGTTGCGCGATTGATTAGCAACGATCGTAGGTGAACGTAGCTGTGATAGTTGTTGTTGGCACCAATAAATCGTTGGCGTTACGGGTGGCTTTGTAGGAGTTTCACACAAGCTTGTGGCGTTAAATGAGCAAACCACTTGAGCTACTTGAACTTGGTTGCGCATTGCGTTCATAAAACATTATTCATTTGTTTTTTCGTTGGCTGTGATCGTACGTAATATGTAGTTAGTACAATGAAACAAAAACAAAATTATAGAATAAACAAAATAGCAAAGCAACAATCAAGTCTCTCGCTATCTTACATGCAATTATGATCTCGTTTGTGGGTGCCTGCCGATTGGCGCGCGTATGCTGTCAGCCAACAGTAATACAAATTTATGTTTACTTCATATTCGACTACATATGTACATACTGCAGCTGCTGTTTGTTGTTGCTGGTGTTTTGAAAATGCTTATCGTTGTGTTCGCATCTACAATGTTTGGAAATACTTGCTTACTGTGCGATTTTTTCTACTTAAAAGATACCTCAATGTATTCAATGCAGTTAATGATGTTATTTTTGTTTTTTTTTAGCTCTCTTATTATAGTTGTTATATCTTTTCATTTCGTTTTCAATTGCGGTAGGACTGTTTGTTGCACACTTATGAATTGTTGCTATTCATAGACGTCGTTAATGTAAACATTTTAGCCGCTGATATGTGCAACAATAACATCAATAAAATTGTACTCTACTTGACTTTTGTATACATACTTACATATCATGTATGTAGCTGTGTTGGTCTTTGTTTTCGGGTATTATTATCAATGAATCACACACCTTATGCCATGGAAATACATATTTTTGTTTGAGGTCGTAGAGACCCCAGACCAAGTTTTAATTATACTCAGTTGAGCAGAGCTCACAGAGTATATTAAGTTTGATTGGATAAGGGTTGGTTGTACATATATAAAGGAATCGAGATAGATATAGACTTCCATATATCAAAATAATCAGGATTGAAAAAAAATTTGATTGAGCCATGTCCGTCCGTCCGTCCGTTAACACGATAACTTGAGTAAATTTTGAGGTTTCTTGATGAAATTTTGTATGTAGGTTCCTGAGCACTCATCTCAGATCGCTATTTAAAATGAACGATATCGGACTATAACCACGCCCACTATTTCGATATCGAAAATTTCGAAAAACCGAAAAAGTG
Organism: Eurosta solidaginis; assembly: GCF_040869045.1. Taxonomy (NCBI): domain Eukaryota; kingdom Metazoa; phylum Arthropoda; class Insecta; order Diptera; family Tephritidae; genus Eurosta; species Eurosta solidaginis. Next base: position 26,713,438 of record NC_090321.1, on the reverse strand, counting down.
CGATAATTCATTACAAAAGACAGATAAAGCGACGAAACTTGGTAGATGGGTTGAACTTATGACGCTGAATAGAAAATTAGTAAAATTTTGGACAATGGGCATGGCACCGCCCACTTTTAAAAGAAGGTAATTTAAAAGTTTTGCAAGCTGTAATTTGGCAGTCGTTGAAGATATCATGATGAAATTTGGCAGGAGCGTTACTCCTATTACTATATGTACGGTTAATAAAAATTATCAAAATCGGATAAGGACCACGCCCACTTTAAAAAAATAGCTTAGATAGAAAAACACAAATCTATAAAAAAAATAAAAAGTTTTCGAGATCCTTCCTCGAAAAATACAAATTTCTTTATATTTTTACAAAGAAAATGGAAAAAATCCGTAATGACTGTTCGATATCTTTGAATCTGAAGGGCCTAGCAAAAAGTGTTGTATGCACAGTTTATAGAAAATTTTATTACCTTTTGAAAGCTTCAAAGATTTGGAATTTCTCAATTCGTTCTTGAGATATATATGATTAAGAGGACCCAATTTTTTTTTTTTTTTTTTTGGAAAAAACCGTTATTGGTAAATATCTCAATAACGTTACCATAGAGTTAAAAATAACCTTGATTTTCGAAATCAGGGGGTGATTTTAAATACGAATTTCATTATGGCGTCTCTGGTGCAGAAAAAAAAATTGGAATTTGTGATCCAGTGTTATTTTCTAGATTTTAGTATTACTATTACTTCATGTAAGTATTGTTTTCAGTAAAACCGTTTAACTTAAATTTTTTTTTTATTATTTTATTTTCAAATTTCTTCAAAAAAAAATTTCTTTCAAATTTTTAGTCTTTATTTAATTGCCTATTATTTCTCATTCTATTTAGTTCATTTAGTGACTCATTATTACATGGACTCTTTCCTGACAATTTGCTACAATCTAAGTCCTCAATACATAATCCTTCCAAAGAATTTAATCGACTCTGCGCCACGTATGCTTGTTCCTCCTCGAACTCCAAAATATTTTGATGTCACTTCTATCGGACTGTATGTAATATTTGTTCCAAATATGAGCCAAATCGGACATCATAGGTCGCGTTCTTTTCATGTATGTATTATGTGATCCAAATATGGACCAAATCGGACCACAAATAGGAAAATTTTTAATATCTCGATTTTTGCGCCACCAAGCGGCGATTTTTGTTACAGACCATTTTCTATTCATGTATGTATTATGTGTTCCAAATATGAGCCAACTCCGACCACAAATACGATTTGGTAAATATTTCGATCCTTGCGCCATATAGCGGCGATTTTTTTTATATGTCGCTTTCTATTCATGTGTGTATTATGTTTTCCAAATATGAGCCAAATCGGATGACAAATACGATTTTTGTGAATATCTCGAACCTTGCGACCCCTAGCGGCGATTTTTTCTTATTATTTCACTGTCATCGGGTTTTGAACTATATTCCAAGTTTCAAGCTTCTACCTTATCGGTAAGTTACTGAAATTTTAATTACAAAATTCGCTCACAACGGTCGTGCAGCCTGACAAGTCAAGCTAAATAAAACCGTTTAACAACGCTTATCCTCACTTAGATAATGTTTAGGAGACCCATATAGCGGCTACTAGCTACAGAACATGTTGTCCCGAAAAGCGGAGACACAAACCTCTGGTGGTCATAGTGTATAACCTACAGCCGAATCGGTTGCGGTGCATAGTGGACATAGACCATTTGTAGAGGTAATATATACAGGTGAAACATAAACACATGTTTCAATTGCAGCTGAGTGTAATGCGTATTGAAATTCAGGAGTACTAATTTTCTGCGCAGCAGTTTGACAAAAAGTAGATAAAGTTTGACACCTAGCAGTCCATATAAAGTTTAAATGTAAACTTATATAGAAGTAAAAAAAAAACAGCTAATATTCTTGCATAGTATTTAGTCGGTCCACTGATATCATTAATAACAGCTTAAAGCCGTCGTGGCATTCAGTCTACTAAATTTGTTAACTCTGCAGGTGTTATGCTGTTCCAAGCTTCCCTGATGCGTACTTTGAGGACAGCAGCGCTAGAGACTTTAGTTTTTCTAATTTTCAGTTCTAAAACTTCCCTAAGATGCTCAAAAATATTATATAAATCTGGGCTTTGGGATAGTGTGTTCAATTGTCTTCGAGCATGGTAAAGCAGCCCCTCCTTAACAATATTTCGCGTGTGGTTTGGATCGTTATCCTGCAGAAAGATCCAACCTGCACCGAGCTCAACGCATTGAGGTATTGTTACAAATTGTATTCCAATAAAGACCTGTATATAAAATGAACTAGATTACCCTCAAAAATTGTAATTCTACCAACTGCAAGATGCCGCAACGGCTCCCCAAAATTTTTATATACAGTTGAGCAGAGCTCACAGAGTATATTAACTTTGATTGGATAACAGTTGGTTGTACAGGTATTTAGGAATCGAGATAGATATAGACTTCCATATATCAAAATCATTAGTACCGAAAAAAAATTTGATTGAGCCATGTCCGTCCGTCCGTCTGTCTGTCCGTTAACACGATAACTTGAGTAAATTTTAAGGTATCTTGATGAAATTTGGTATGTAGGTTTCTGGGCACTCATCTCAGATCGCTATTTAAAATGAACGATATCGGACTATAACCACGCCCACTTTTTCGATATCGAAAATTTCGAAAAACCGAAAAAATGCAATAATTCATTGCCAAAGACGGATAAAGCGATGAAATTTGGTAGGGAGTTGATCCTATGACGTAGAATAGAAAATTAGTAAAATTTTGGACAATGGGCGTGGCACCCCCGCTTTAAAAAGAAGGTAATTTAAAAGTTTTGCAAGCTGTAATTTAGCAGTCGTTGAAGATATCATGATGAAATTTGGCAGGAACGTTACTCCTATTACTGCATGTATGCTTAATAAAAATTAGCAAAATCGGAGAACGACCACGCCCACTTAAAAAAAAAATTTTTTAAAGTCAAATTTTTATGTCAACATTCAACTCCAGTAATGATACGGTGCAACAAAATACAAAAATAAAAGAAAATTTCAAAATGGGCGTGGCACCGCCCTTTTTCATTTAGTTTGTCTAGAATAATTTTAATGCCATTAGTCGAACAAAAACTCACCAATCCTTCTGAAATTTGGTAGGGGCATAGATTCTATGACGGTAACTGTTTTCTGTGCAAATGAGCGAAATCGGTTGAAGCCACTCCCAGTTTTTATACACAGTCGACCGCCTGCCCTTCCGCTCGGCCATTAACACGATAACTTGAGCAAAAACGGATATAATAAAAAATAAATGTAAGGCACGATAACCTCCGAAGAGATCTAAGGCCGAGCTTCTCTTCCAATTTGCCTCGTGCTCCTCTTGATTTTCCCTACAAGTTGGCCGGACGGGACCTACATGTTTATGCCGACTCCGAACGGCATCTGCAAGGCAGATGAGTTTTCACTGAGAGCTTTTCATGCAGAAATACACCCGGAGCGCTTGTCAAACACTGCCCAGGGGCGACCCCGCTTAGAAAAATTTTCTTCTAATTGAAAAATCTTATTTCCAAAATTTTGATGTTGCTTTGCCCAAGGTGCGAACCCAGTGCATGCGGTGTGGTAGGCGGAGCACGCTACCATCACACCACGGTGGTCGCCACCGATATATTTTTACTAAATTTAGTCCACGAACTTACTTGTACTCACTTTATCTTGGTATAAAAAATGGCCGAAATCCGACTATAACCACGCCCACTTTTTCGATATCGAAAATTACGAAAAATGAAAAAAATGCCATTATTTTATACCAATTACGAAAAAAGGGATGAAACATGGTAATTTGATTGGTTTATTGACGAAAGATATAACTTTAGAAAAAACTTTGTAAAATGGGTGTGACGCCTATCATATTAAGTAAAAGAAAATGAAAAAGTTCTGCAGGGCGAAATGAAAAGCCCTTGGAATGTTCGTGATATTACATGTATAAATAAATTAGCGATACCCGACAGATGATGTTCTGGGTCACCCTGGTCCACATTTTGGTCGATATCTGGAAAAGGCGTCCACCTGTAGACCTATGGCCCACTCCATTTTAAAATGCTCACTAACACCTTTCATTTGATACCCACATCGCACAAACACATTCTAGAGTCACCCCTGGTCCACTTTTATGGCGATATCTCGAAAAGGCGTCCACCTATAGACCTATGGCCCACTCCATTTTAAAATGCTCACTAACACCTTTCATTTGATGCCCATATCGTAAAACCACATTCTAGAGTCACCTCTGGTCCACCTTTAAGGCGATATCTCGAAAAGGCGTCCACGTATAGACCTAATGCCCACTCCTTTTTAAAACCCTCATTAATACCTTTAATTTGGTACCCATATCGTACAAACACATTCTAGAGTCACCCATGGTCCACCTTTATGGCGATATCTCGAAAAGGCGTCCACCTATAGAACTAAGGCCCACTCCCTTTTAAAATACTCATTAGCACCTTTTATTTGATACCCATATCGTACAAACAAATTCTAGAGTCAACCCTGATCCACCTTTATGGCGATATCCCTAAATGGTGTCCACCTATAGAACTATGGCCCACTCCCTCTTAAAATACTCTTTAATACCTTTCATTTGAAACACATGTCATACAAACACATTCCAGGGTTTCCCTCGGTTCATTTTCCTACATGGTGATTTCCCCTTATTTTGTCTCCAAAGCTCTCAGCTGAGTATGTAATGTTCGGTTACACCGGAACTTAGCCTTCCTTACTTGTTTATACTGTTCTGTACTGTTGCTCGAATCAAGTTAAGAAGTTTTTACTGTACAACCAAATTTTTACGTCAACCGTTATTTCTTTTCTTGGAGGTTTTTTTGATGTTTAAGTGATCTAACCGCAACTAAATTCAATATTAGCAAATGTTTTATGTTCAAGAATGGATTTATTTTAGGTAAAACGAGTAAAAAAAGTTTTAAATCGAAATTGCATCTAAACATTTTTTCGCAATGTTTTTGTCTTTTAAAAGCAACAAAAAAGGGGATGTATGTAAACTTCTGTTCGTCACTGTACATACATACTTAAAAATGTGGAAACATGTGTATTCGTTTGTATGGAATCACTTTACTTTGTATGAACTGTTGAAGCTTTGTATAGCTGCAAATATTACGATAATTATCCAACACTGCATCGCTTGCCAGTTTTCATTTTTGAGCAGAGCATTATGTTAGCAGCAGGGTAGCGTGCAAAGCAATATAAATCAATTAATTTTAGATATTTATGTAATAAAATGAAATTAGTGCGGTGAGCTGAAGTAACGCGCATTTATGTGTAAGATATTTGCTTTGATGCCAAAGATATAGAAAGACAATAAATAACTCGAATACATAAACCATGTAAAGAAAATGTATTATACTAGTACTACAATATGGATTATGTAATAAAGTTCTCCAGAGTATACTCCAATAGTCCAAAACTTATCTTTATTAAATAAAACAAGTAAAGGTATCTAATTTCGGGTGTTCCCGAACATTATATACTCAGCGTGAGCTTCAATTGTACAATTCATTTCAGATACATTACTTTTCTAAATAACACGTGGCACCGCCCGTTAAAAAAAAAAAATCTCCCCATTTCCTCTTACAATAAAATTTGATAAGTGAAATATCATTGATTCAAGACTACTTTTTGTTTAGGTTTTTCTTATTATTCTAGTCTACTATCCTTTTAAACTTGTTTTATATCTAAGTTGCCGTGGTCTTTAACCGATCCCGTCCATTTTTACTAGAAATATTTCCTACTATAGGAAAATTTAGTGTACCCAATTTTTTATTACGTTCCGTTAATTTTTCTTCAAGTTATGGCTCCCGAAACATAGAAAATTGCTTAGCCATAAAAGGGGCCCACACCTATTTTCAAAAATTTTAGTGTTTTCCAATTTAAGGTTATAATTCAATTTATAAAGTAAACTTCTATTGATACAAAGCTCTTTTTCGCTAAGATATAGTTTATTTTATTCGTCCACGACCCTTTTAAAAATCTTTTATATAAAAGTGGGCGTGGTCCATAACCGATTTCTTTCATTTTTCTTCAAAACATTCCCTAGAGTAAGGCCAACCTCTCTGCCGAATTTTGTTACGATAGGTTTAACGACTTTTGTTTTATGATTAATAATATTTGTAAAATTGATTTATCACAAGTGGGCGGTGCCACGCCCATTTAAAAATTTTTTTTTTTTAATTTTTATCAAAAGTCTCAATATCAGTCTACATGTGAAATTTCAACATTCTCGGTGTATTATTTACTAAATAATCAGGTTTTTTGTGTTTTCCAAAATGTTATATATATAAAAAGTGGTTATCATCAGATTTCGCACTTTTTCAATATCAATCTATTCTGGGTCCAGATAAGCTCGTATACCAAATTTGATGAAGATATCTAAATATTTACTCAAGTTATCGTGTTAACGAATGAACGGACGGACGGAAGGATGGACGGACATGGCTCAATAAAATTGTTTTCGATACTGATGATTTTGATATATGGAAGTCTATATCTATCTCGATTGCTATATACCTGTACAACCAACCGTTATCCAGCGTGCAAAGCAAGCTGAGTATAAAAAGTGTGGTCCAATTAACATTGCGATGTTCTCGAGAAGGATCGTCTGTTCGAGCTCGGAGAGAACAGTTAAAATAACGCCAAAAAATTATTTCATGTAGTATTCACAAACAACGAGACCCATATTATAGTACTAAAATGGCAATAATGGAGCACATGATCCAACGAATTTTGCAAGGCCCTTGTTTAGTTTGGAGACAAACCGATTTATGCATTATATCATATTCAATTACTTTTTTCCTGCATGAATTGTATTTAAATTTGGGCGAAGTAAAATTTTCTACTATCGAACAGTGTAAAAAACATTAAGTCTCAATTTAACAATATTCTTTAAAAATAACACATTCTCAATCCATATAACTAATTTTTCTGTTAGAATAACTGATTTCATTGGTAATTTCAACAGCGACCAACTATACTTGTAAATGCATTAGCTGATTTTTTTATTTTTTTTATTTTAATTGACACCGCATACGCAAGCGTCAGTTGGCAAGGTGCTTAAAAGAGCCCTTAAACTGCCAGGTTATCTTTCAACTTCGTTATTTGTATAAAAGTTAATTTTTTGGTTTTTTTTTTCATGGCACCACGCCAGGCACAAAATTATATTTCATATATATTTGAAAATTAAATATTTTTTTTCCAGAATCCCGTTCGTAAAACATTTGATTTTTATGGCGTCACGTCAGGTTTTCCGTTAGTTTATGTATGTATGTATAATTTTTAAGGTTAGGTTTTTAATTGGCACCACTCCATTTTTCCAATGTCACTGATTCCTATTAGGAGTGCATAAAACCGTCCTAACTCCAGGTCAGGGAGGCACTGCATCTCCTAACACCGCCAAAACGCCCGAGGGAAGCAAAGTAGCCAACGTTGAGGCCTATTTAATATTTTCCACTCAACGCAAAAAAGCCCGGAAATTGACGTTGAGTTGAGGATGACACTGCACGTCCACTCGCGCGAAAAGACAAGAACGGAATCGCGGGACCTCAGCTGATTTAAAAGCGAAATTTACACTCACGGGGCCCGCTACTTTGTTCTTATGATGATGAAACCACAGAGATATCTGTTAATTTTATTCTAATGGCTACAAAATTATTTTAATTGATACCGGAGGTCTCCCAGTGGTTGAATTTCAACTTCAACAAATTCGGGAATTTAAACATTCAAATATTCAAATTAATAGTTTTATAAAAATTTTCCGTTTTGTTGAGCACATTTTTAGGACCGACCAATTTAAAATTTTTTAAAATAGAAAATGAATAAGAAAATTCACGATTAATTGAGTGTGATGACAAAGTTATGGATTTGCATAAAAATAAAGATCGTGTGGGACCTTAGTAAATCACTATAACAAATACGATATAAATCAAACGAAAACCAACCTGCAAGACACGACGTTTTAAATATACCCAACAATGTACATAGAAACATTTATTAGAACTATGTAGGCATTACTACCATATAATCCTTATAGAGATATTAATTAATTGTGTCCAGTAGAAATTTTAATCAAAATATGACAACCATGAAGTTAGTTTTTTCATAGCCCTTCAATCTGAGTCCTAGATAGTACATTTTTTTTAAATTGTTCGTAACTAAAACTTATTTAACGCATGTACTTATTCTATGACGTAGACCATATATTGAGCCTTTGGAATACTTTATTTTCTATTAACAAGTTCATTAAATTATTTTAATTTGAACATGTCCCCCCCGTGACATTTAATTTTGGATTTTAGCAATGCAACATATTAAGAAAAATTATTTGTTTTTACGAAATTTGGTTTTCCAAATGTTCTTTTAACTAAAAGTGTTTTATTTATTTAATAATTTGGGAAAAATTTAAACATCGTGACATGAAGACAGACAGCTGTTTCGATTACAACTTTTAAATCTCTTCAAAGCATTTTCTCCCGGGAGTGGGATTAGAACCCGCACTCCTACGATGGTTGAAGTGTTACAAACGCATTGAGCCACTTCATGCATAGTTGTTGTAAACTTATCCCGATTGCCTTCTTTGCATAAAAAAAGAGGCTTTCGAGAGATTAGCAAGGTATAGTCGTAACAGCTGTCGCCTTGTCCATCCTGATGTCACGTTGTTTAAATATTTCCCAAATTATTAAATAAATTAAAATTGAAAAATGCTTCAAATAAACTCTTTCAAGCACTTAAAAGCAATTAGGGTAATCTCCGCTTAATTAATATAAACAAAACTAGCTTCTTTCACATATTTGCAAATGTTTTATAACATACTAGCAGATCCGGCAGATGTTGTTCTGCTCTATCTTTGGTCAATCTGCATAAATTTTAAGCAGGTTTTACTTCTTACTATCCCTTCCTGTCCCTCCCACTATTCCACATTTTTTTATTCATTCTTCTCTCTGATTCTCTCTTTTTCTGCGTCTTTTTCTCCCTCTCCATATTTTCCGTCACTTCTTTTCCGCTCCATCTATACACATCTTTCTATCTTGGCCTAACTCTATCTCTTTCTTCTTCGCTCTTTTCTTTTTTCTCTAGTTGTTCTTACTCTTCTCCATCCCTTGTTCCCAGTCCCATTTCTAGCCCCAGTCGGTCCCTGCTCCATTTCTAGAAAAAAAAGTGTCGCAAATACTTATCTAGGCTATAGTCTAGCAAAGGGCTACTTATATACCAAATACCAGGCAAATCGAAATATGAATAGAATTTGTTCGATTTGAACGGTCCCTGGTCCCCTTCCCGAAAAAAAGTGTCGTAAATACTTACCTAGCCAAAGAGCTACCTACACATATACCAAGTTTCAAACAAATCGAACCGTGAATAGAATTTTTTCGAATAGTTCGGTCATTGGTCCACTTCCCGGAAAGAAATTTCACAGGCAAGCTATCCTATCTTTCAAGTTAGATCAAACTGCACAAGGTGTGCAAATTTGATTAATATCGGTTAAATAGTTTAGGAATCCATCGCGGATAAACAATGTGACACGAAAAATACCGGAACCCCAGCGGGTTAGGTGTTTAGAATATACCCGCGGTAAGTATGCCTGTCGTAAGAGGGTTTGTATACGCAACCCTTCCAAGGTGTTGCCAGCGCAAAATATAGCTTCTCCAAACAAATTATCAACCTCACTTATCCGTGGCGAATCCTGTTTCATTAACAGCCGAGGCTCTGGCGACAACTAATTCCTCATGAATCTAGGGGGTGGGAGGGCGGTATGACCTAGAAGGTCGAATGTGGTCATACCAAATCCTTCCCGAGATGGTCGGGCTTGGTACCGGAACGTACCGGATCTGCATCCGGGAAAGGACCATCAACATCGATAACATTCCCCAAGATCTTCGGGAAGTGTCCTTATCGTTACAACAACAACAACAATGTGACACGAAATTTATATATAACAAGATAACTTCACTAAAGTATTGCGTCTAGTTTTTGTCTCAATCTCATGACAAACTTGTTATAATATGCATATTCACAAATATATTGTGACTTATTTTTACATAACTGTAATGGTTGAATGTTAAGTATTTCCACATATCTAAAGAACCAGAAATCTCTAGCTGGTCTTATAAGAATGCTTTAACAAAGATGAAATATTGCGTACGATTGCGGCGCCCTTGATGTTGGAACATTCGCTAATACAAAAATGTCTAATGCATGCTGCTTTATTTTAGCCAATTTTATTTTTCTATAATTTTTACACTTTTTGTATATTTACCTGCTGCCATCAACAAAGTTTTCACCCAATTCCACCGGCTGCCTATTTTCACAGCGCCACAAGCAAATTTCACACACTAACGCCCAGCAAATAAAAAGAATAATAAACAAACAAATTCACATGATACGTGAGCCTAAGTAAAAATATACAAATACATATTAAAATTATACCTTTCATGACCATGAAATGGTATATTAACTTTGGTCCGATGTTTGTAACGTTGAGAAATATAGAAGATAGACTCACCATTAAGTATACCGAATTGATCAGGGCGACGAACTTAGCTAATATCGCCATGTCCGTCTGTCCGTCCGTCTGTCTGTTTGAACGCAAACTAGTCCCTCAAATTTTGAGATATCTCAATGAAATTTTGCACAAGGATGCACTTTTGTATTATATTAGACATTTGTCAGATCCGGTAGGATCGGACCACTATAACATATATCTCGCATATAACCGGTCGTTAAGATAAGACGATTTTGGTCATTCCTGTCGCAATTTAGAAAGTATAAACGTGAAACTCGGTGATATATATTCTAATATATCATAGAAGATATCCTAAAAAAATCACTTTGATCGGAGCTATATACAGTTATATCCCATGCAACCGATCGTTCAGATAGAAAGATTTTTGGCCATTTCTCCCTTAATTTAGAAAGTATTAACGTGAAACTTGGTGACATATATTTTAATATATCATAGAAGATTTTCTGAAAAAATCACTTTGATCGGAGCTATATATAGTATATATCCAATACAACCGATCGTTCAGATAGAACGATTTTTAGCCACTTCTACCTTAATTTCCAATATAAAAACGTTAAACTTGGTGATATTTATTATAATATATCATAGAAGATTTCATGAAAAATCATTCCGATCGGAGCTATATATAATATATATCCCATACAACCGATCATTCCGATAGAGAGATTTTTAGCCATTTCTCCCTTAATTTCCAATATAAAAACGTTAAACTTTGTGATATTTATTCTAATATATCATAGAAGATTTCCTGTAAAAATAATTTCGATCGGATCTATATATAATATATATCCCATACAACCGATCGTTCAGATAGAGAGATTTTTAGCCATTTCTCCCTTAATTTCCAATAATAAAAACGTTAAACTTTGTGATATTTATTCTAATATATCATAGAAGATTTCCTGTAAAAATACATTCGATCGGATCTATATATAATATATATCCCATACTACCGATCGTTCAGATAAGGGGATTTTTTGCCATTTTTTATTTTATATTTATCTTAAAATCGTTTAGGTATGTACATCTGTTCACTATATATTTCTTATCTTATACATCCGATTATTTGGAGATTACGAACGGGATAAGATTATTATTCAGCCCTATTCCTGAAAGGTATGAAGTCTTCGTCACAGCCGAAGACAGTTCCGTCCTTACTTGTTTTGTTTTTTTTTTTTAAATATAACACACATCCCTTTGCGCCCAACAGCCTGTGGCATAAATACCAAATTTAATTTTTTTATATCGCAACAATGTACAGAGCTTGCAACATATGCAACTTATTTATCTGCTATAATAGTTTATATTAACATTTTTTTTTGCTAATTAAAATAAAAATAATAATTATTGAAATAAAAAACAAAAAATGCTGCTATCATAATATTAGATAAAGTAAAACTTTATTCATATGATCCAACTTTTAAAAATTCCCTTGTTTGCTTTGATATCTGAATGTTGCGCTGCAAAGCTTCAGCCGACAGGTCATTTTGTGTGTTGTTTTTGTAAGTTGCTGTTGCTGATGTTTAATAAATGTTGGTGGTCGATTGTTATGTGGTGTCATAAAACTGAAGGTGTACACAATTAACGTTTTGCAGCAAAAGCGCATAAAATTTGATAGACATAATGAAAATTTGTGAAGAAATTTTATGGCAAAGTGTAGGAAAAAGAAAAATCGTGAAAATTGTGAAATTTTAATTGCTTTTATATGTGCATTAATGTTGGTATGTATAACTAAAATTCTGTTAGAAAGCAATAACAATTTCATTTTCGCAAGCTTTTTACGAATTGTACCGAATAAATGGGTAAAGCGCTAAGAATCGAGTTCTATTGCCTTTGAATGTACTGTTATCGGTATAAATAAAAATAAAAAAAAAAATGTTATCGGTATAATATTGGAAATATTTGCAACTTGGTTTTTGTACAAAACTTGGCATTAAAAAATCTTCACATGTTTTCTATGAAAATTGCTTATAGCTAAACAGGAAATAAATTTGCCTTTTTAACACGACATGTATGTATATTGAACTATAGTACTTCCTGTACCTAGCGCTAATTGTAATACTTTGCCATTGTAGGGCTTCCAACTGACAGTTTATTTGATGTAGTCTAGGTATTATTTCGAAGTGATAGCGAGATAATTCCGAAATTAACCGCAGATAGTCCAGGGATGATACCGAAATAATATCGAAGTAGTCTAGAAGTGGTACTGAAAACATCTCGCAAGCAGTACCTTATAATCCAAAAATGATACGCAAAACGTTTGAAAATGGTTCTAGACTGATCTCAAAGTGATCTCGGACATAATGCCGCCGTTGTTTCGAAAGGTTTTCAGAGCAGACTCTAAAATGATACCGAAATGCTTCCGATGAAACTTCGACATGATCCAGATATAGTCTTAAATGTTCGCCGAAACAATCCCAAAATAGTTCAGGAATGATTTCGTAGTTATAGTGAAGACAAAATTACCAAAGTGTTGAGATCGCCGGTTTTAAAAACCCCTGCGACCTCGTCGGTAATGCCGACGCAAGTCGCGGGATCAGCAGAAACGATACCGGAGGCAAAAACACCGTCACGTGAAACAACCAGTCAGTTAATATACGCTGTAAAAAGGGCAACAGTGCCTGCCAAATACCACAAAGTCGTCACACCGCGCACTTTCATTAAAAAGAAACGTGCGACTCCGCTAAGAGGCTCACTGTCACACACTAGCCTAGATGGGAAGAGCCAAGACGAGCTGTTGGGGTACATGGCATAAGTGCTGCGGGAGATGCAAGAAGCTGCTCTCAAGCGGAAGACCGTACCAAATGTCATAAGGATCTCCATAGCTTTTCTTGAAGAAGCGTTGAGCTGCATGGGATTGTTGAGAGCTCGACAGATAAAGGAGAGCAACAAATCGTGTCGAAAAAACATGAAGGCATGAACGAATTCAGATACAGAAACTTTTGAAAGCCAAAAGAATAGAGACGAAGGAGCAAATACCCTTCCACAACATGAGTCTTCATCACAAGTAATGCAGCGGAAGCCAGAACAGCGGACCAAATTGTGTGACTTCCCCCGCCCAATCTCCGAAAGCAAAAACACAAGTTAAAAGGATAAGACAAGCTGCAAACTTTTGTGGTTAAACCGGAGGAAGGCAAAAGCTACGCCCACATCCTAGGGCCCGTACGTGACCAGCTCCGACCCCACGATACTAGTACGGTAATTTTATTAGTACTAATAGAAAAATGGCCAAATGCGGCCGCGATTTTTTGAAACAGCCACATACTCTAAAAGACCTAGCAAAGATTGTTATCATTCTTAATGGGACACAATAACATACCAGTTCTGTTTTCTACACCTGAAATAGTATGGTAGCTGTGGCCCAATTGACTGAGAGCTATTAGCGTTGGCCAAGCCCCATGTGTTAAATGTCTGCAGCAACATCCATTTTTTCACACAACAAAGTGATATTGTTACTGATCAACTCAGCTCCAGTATATGAATACGGTAAGAGATCATGTTCATGTTCTTGTAATCTGCTATGAGAATATGCCTTCTACATGTTTTTAGCGTAAACATAACTTTTGAATTATTTCTAAAATATTTTACAAACTTACTAGTCTGTTCACTATTTCTGTCTATCTTTTTTTTGGGGTTTACTACATAAATACTCTAACCCATTACAGATGATACTTAAATTCATAAATAATTGTGACATTTACTGGATTTTCATAGCAAAACCGTTCATACCAAAAAAGCAAAACAAAACCAGTGGCGACTACAGTAAAAGGCGTCTCCAAAGACGCGCCCAAAAAATTTAGATGATCATACAGAAGCCAGTAGCCTTTCATGTATACTCCTCAATTAGCCATGTTAGGCTTTGGCATCTAGCAAAAACCAATAGTAAAGCAACAACAAAAGCATATCGATAGATCAAAAAAGCGAATTATCAAAAAAAAAAAAAAAAGAAAAGAAAAACCCGAAACCATAATAAACGAAGAGGTCATAAATGACCGCGATGAAATTTATAAAATAAAATAAAGCAGACAAAAATCCCAACGTAAATTATAAAAATGGTAAGCAACAACAAAGCAGTGCAAAAGTAAATAAACAGCAGCGTAACAAAATTTGTTAGATATAAAATAAGCGATATAAATTTCAATAAAAAAATGAAATAAAAAGAGAAGCAAACAACAACGACAAAAGCAATATTTGTAGTAGATAGATTGAGGCGTTGATAAGGTGCGCTTAATTAGATCGATCGTGTGCGCGCATAAACAACAGCTAACGAAGAAACCAAAGAATTGAGGGAGAAGAGCCTATACAAGAGGTAAACAACTTGAACGCTTGACGGACGGACAAAGGTGCAACCTTAAACGGCTGCGCATACACTCACATGCACATGCGTCGCAAAGGTATAAAAAATACAAGGGAAGTGCTGAAGTAGGGCGCGTCTGGAAAGATTTAGAGATAGCAACTAACCATAAGTATTATGTATGTAATCAAAGTCGTAAACGCATAACAAAAACCGATGCGCCACCTATAAAATAGCCAAAGAAATTGTCTTTCAAAAAGCCAGCTACAATGCCACAAACTGGACGCTGGGTATGCGCTGTACGATAACACAGCCGCATAGCTGCGCGATTATAAAATGCTGCAGATTAAAACCACTCAAGCTTAAATTGGAATCACGATCTTATTATTTATCTTAAATATTATATCTAAGCGATGCATACGAAAAAGTGGCTTTAGGAAGGAGTGTGGAAAAAGCTAACAAAGTTAACTAAAGTACGAGACACAATTCACATAGCTGATGCGCAGGTACCAAATGTACTAAAAGCCCATATAAATGTATCCGAATGCGCAAGCAGTACGATCGAATAACCTCATATGTATGTATGTATGCTTGTAGAGGAACATAGTAGTCGCGTTTATGGAAAAAAGTGGACAGCAATCAGAGGTGGAATGCAGACGCGCATTCAGATACATGAGCATAAGTGCAGATGCAGATACAGATATCTACTGTGCGCGATACTGATGCGCTGCCAAGATGTAAAAAGTAATGCGCGCACATACGCATGCGCGTTTGGCATGGCGCGCATTGATGCGCTGATAGCAGCGGCATAAAAAAACAAAGAAAAAAAGTATTGAAACGCTTAAATGATACTTCGGCTTCATTTATGTAATTTTGTTGCTAATGTTCTATGCGTTTTTTGTAGTGTTGTCTCACGTGAGCTCATTTTACACTTGATATCCTTTCACGCACATATACTGACCAAGCCTCGAAATTCAAATCTCCTTCTTTGTATACGTGGTTATGTATATGCGTGCACTTTTCATTATTTTAAAATGCCATCGCTTATCTAAAAAGCAAAATGATTTTACTCAACTGATAAGCTCTGCAAAAAGCAAAAACAAACATATTAATGCAGGTACTTAGTAAAGAAGTAAAAAAAATGCGTGCAAAAGCCGTAAATTTTGTGTAAATATTTATTAAGCTGCAATATAGTGCATCAATGTTGCAGAAACATTTTGAGTAAGGTGTGCTGGATATGAAGGTAAGTGGTAGGGAAGCTGCAGAGTTCAGTGTTTTGTAAGAATGCTGAATTTTAGGCAGCGTGTTGAAATATGTCCAGCCTTTTAGTAGCTCTCCCTTGTCATTAGCTATCAAGTAAGAAATTGAGATAAACTATTCTTCGGAAAAAAAACCGCACACGTAAGTTTCGCCGATCATTGCAGAGCGGACGAATCTCTTGAAAAAAAAAACAGAGCCACGAGTGATTAAGTACACCATCTAAGAATTTGTTTTTGAAGTTCCCTCTAACAACATACACTTTTAATATTTCTGGTTGAGGTGTAGTGGCGTTCATAATAATTTTTGAAAACTGGGCCATTTCTGGAATAAAAAGTTGCATTTGACAACACATGACAGCAGAAAAGATGTGATTATTTAACTCCAACTCCAAATATATATCGGCAGAGGTTTTACAACAACGATATTTCCACAAATCAGAACTTACAGATTTACCTGATAAAAAAAAAAAAAAACAATTTTGGCTTATCATATCTTTATTTTAAAAAGCTGTGACTATAGTACAGGTTTACAAGTATGATATGAATGAGATGGAAACAATTCCTTTTCTTCGGTCAGTGTCAAACTATTGTGGAACTCAGTGGAACCTGCGTGGAGCATGCGTTTGACACTGAGCGAAGTGTCAAAAATACCAGGGTTGCTGTCGTGGAAAGCGACACAGGGGAAAAAAAGGAGCGGAATATCAGATATGGTTTGCTGTGATAGTAAATTTTTTGAGCGAATTTATTATGAAAATGTAGTGCACCTATATGGGTCCTAGAGAAAAGTATACAGAAGTCTTGAATTGGGGTATCTGAGGACGCGTAGTTATTCCAGTATTAAGAATACAAACACGGGTGCTAAATTTTTCTACCCGTTCAAAAGTTCTCCGCTAAAAACAGTTTGAAACCGAGGTCGACTGCAATAAACCGTTTAAAAATTTGGAAAGAGAAATGAAAAGACACATTTTGTCCTGTTATCAATAGTCCAAAGGCGAAAAAGTATTCGAATTAATGGAAGCGAGTCAAAAACGCGTCTACTAATACTTCCCCCAACGGTTTTGGTCATGTTTTAGCAATCGTCCCCGGTAATAAAGTACCACAATTTGTTAATTAAAATTGTCCAAAACATATAGATTTTAAAGAGAGATGTAATTAAGTGCTCCTTTGAAAGTAAATAAGGATATTTCTTTGTAATTTTACAATAAAAATTTTACGCAGTTTTCGTTAGCAGCTACTACACTTTTTTTTTTGATCTAAGAAGTACAACAGTGCCAAATAGCATCCCCAAAAAAAACGAACAAGAACAAGCATTTTATCAGGTGAGCGTGGCTGTGTATGTGCGTGCTGCTACATATCTTACTTGTAGACCTGTAATATGGCTGTGACTCCCCGTTGTTTAATCAAACCTGACAGACGTTGCTCTGGCTGTCTATCAGCCTGCCGCTCATCTATTTTACCCACTTCCCCTATTGTTTTCTCTCTGTATTTTCTAATTTACCATAATCGGCTCATTGACTCTTCCCGCTTTTGCTCTTATCCAACTCTCATTATTACTCTTAATTATATCCTTATTCTAATCTTTCTAAACAGACAATCACTCTTCATCTTCATCTTAATCTTCCTCTTTTTCTCTTTCTTTTCCGACTTCCTTCGAACTTTCTCTGTATTTTCTTCCCATTTCCTCTGTTTTCGCTTCTCTTTTCCTCCCCGTTACCAATGTGGAGATACATCGCGTTTGGCTCTTTTCCGCGCGATACATTACTAAGGTGGTAAAACAGTACTAAAATAGTACCAAAAATTGTCCCTCCCTAACTTTAAAACTCGTGACCGAATAATGAGGGCCGTACAATTTTTGTTTTGCTGACTTCATCTGTCCGGTTTTATTGCGTCTTGGTTTTTCAAACAGATCAGATTTTTGTACCAATAAAGACATTGGCATATCATACGAATATCGCGCGGACAGGCCAGTGATTTGAAAAATCATCACATCACCTATCGATTGTGTCACGTGTTTATTATTGGCATGTGAAAAGTATGCTAGTTTTATTATACAAATTATTTCGATTATAAAAAGCTTTAAACAAATTTTCTTTTTATATTGCATTGCAAACAGAGAGAAATATTTATGTTTATCATTTCTCTTTAAGTACATGCTGCGCTGCTAAATAATGTTGATTGTTTTTGCATGCATGGCCTTTTAAAAAGTTGCTGCAACACCACATTTTGGACAGCAAATATGTATCGACGTGTTTTTTTTTGTACTCATGTGCAATACGCACGCATATTTCAACCAAAGAATCTGGACTGTGCTTTTTGCCACTTACGGTGTTGTACAACTAATAGCTATTCGTGATTTAGGCGTAATGAAAGTTTGAAACAAAAAAAGGAAACACATTCTTTGTATGTTCTGTTGTTGTTTCTTCTTTTGGCTGCACAAGTATGCCACTTGGCTCTCCAATACAGACAACATTTTCAGGTGGTGGTGCTTTAATTTTAATTTGTAAGTCCAGGAAATTTGAAGTTTGCAGTCATTGTAAAGTTTTACAAGTAAGATATGTATCAGCTGTTTGTTCACAGCTGCGCTCACGTAACCATAATCATAATGTTTGTTCTATCAACTGTTTTTGTGTAGGCTATTCGGCAGCGTTGTACTACTTTGGTAAAAATTATTGTAGTAACTATGATACAGTCTTTCGCGCATTCTACGAACTTTGTAAAATTTTCGATAAGTCCCATATAAATTTCATAGTAAATTTGTACACAAAAAATTTACCATCACAGCAATACATATCTGATATTCGACTCTTTTTTCGCTAATTATTGCATCATGAAATGCCGAAGAAACAGTTTCTGTTGAATACCCAAATAACTTGGGCATTCCAAGAGACATCTGATTAAAGAGGCCCCGCCTCATCTACTCAAGAATACGGCACCTGAGAACTCATCACCCATATGTAGAAGAAAAACTCAAAGAAGCACTCAGTGATATCCACAAAAAAGCGTCGGACCTACATGCCAGGAATCACACGGCACATCCCGTTCTTCAAGATAAATACACTGAACTACCAAAAGACAAAGCAAATCCCCCTAATTTTTTAGCTCTACATTACTTCAGCGCCAATTTTAATGATATTCTTTCAAATTCTTAACATTAATTAGAATAACCCAAATGAAAAATGATCGCGAGTCTTAAGCTCCGTTACGATTCAAATTGATTAACATGTTTCAGAAACTAGACATTTAACCATTTCCGCAAAGTTTTTTATTCCATCAATATTTTAAATTACGAAGAGCGTAATAAGATGAGGAAAAATGGAAAAAATCAATTCAAATGCGAATAGAGGAACATTTACAAGCTACAAACTTTTGCTTCCGCTTGGTAACTTATTGCTTGCGATTTTCCCATTACCAATAGTTAGAGAATGCGCATTCTTTTCACAAAAAACAGATGCCCATATGATAAATGATACATCACCAACAATTGTGGTACGAGTGCCTAATGCTTAATATAAGTATAGAACAAAACTAAATAAAGTTCTTTTGTACGATCAGTGGTCTTTAATTTCTGGCGATCGCGCCCATAGGTATGATATAATTTTTTTTTATTATTATGTACTTTGTTTTAGCTATTCTCAAAAATCCAATTTTTTTTTTTTTTCATCAATTTATATTTATTGGCGGGTTTCTGTTGCTGACGTTTTGCATATTCTTTGGGAATTATAATTACTTTCAGAAGAAGCTAAAATCGAAATCAGCAGTAGAAACTACAAAGTCATTGAGAAAAAGCCACGAAAGATGTAAGTACATAGGTGTTTGGGAAAGAGCGGTAGTGGAACTATTTAATGATGGTGGTAAATTGTTATAATTAGCAGTTAATCAGATTTCATAAGCGAACTAATTCCAAAATCATGCACAACTCATTCCAGAATTGTTGTAGCTTCGTTTAATAGCTAGACACATTTTTCTTACGGTTATTGTACAACCTTCCATTAAACAAAGATTTTTTTGTTTTCAAGTTTTTGTGAAAGTGGCGTGCTTGTTCGTAACATCCCGGTAGGAAACAACTGACCTATTTTAATGTTATCTTTTTTTGTCAAAATTTTTAAAAAAAAAATTTGAGAGTCTGAATCTGAAATTATTTTGGACTCTATTCATGATTAAACTAAATTTGGTTTAATATTTAGACTATGCCAGTTTGTCTCAAAATTAGTGCACAGGACATGGTTTCAATTTAAACCCAGAAAAAACATATAAAAGTATCTAAGTTCAGGTGGAACCGAACATTATATACTCAGCGTGAGCTTCAATTGTACATTTCATTTCAGATAAGTTACTTTTCTATATAACACGTGGCACCGCCCGTTAAAAAAAAATGTCTCCACATTTCCTCTTACAATAAAACTTGATAAGTGAAATATCATTGATTCAAAACTATATTTTGCTAAGTTGTAGCTTACTATTTTCGTAGACAGCCCTTCTAAACTTGTTTTATATCTAAGTTGCCGCGGTTTTTAACCGATCTCGACCATTTCTTCTAGAAATATTTCCTGCTTAAAGGAAAATATGTGTACCCAATTTTGTTACGTTATGTAAATTTTTCTTCGAGTTATGGCTCCCGAAACATAGAAAATTGCTTAGTCATAAAAGGGGCGGTGCCACGCCCATTGTTTAAAATTTGAAGTTTTTTATTTTTATTGTTATAAATCCACTTGGGAAATGAAATACCATTGATATAAAGCTCTTTTTGCAAAGATATAGCTTATTTTATTCGTTCACGACCCTTTTAAAAATAGTTTATATAAAAGTGCGCGTGGTCCTTAACCGATTTCGTTAATTTTTCTTCAAAGCATTCCTTATAGCAAAGGCAACCTCTCTGCCGAATTTTGTTACGATAGGTTTAACGATTTTTGATTTATGATTAATAATATTTGTAAAAATGGTTTTATCACAGGTGGGCGGTGCCACGCCCATTTTAACAAAATTTTTATAAAGAGTCTCAATATCAGTCCACATGTCAAATTTCAACATTCTAGGTGTATTATTTACTAAATAATCAGGTTTTTTGTGTTTTCCAAAATGTTATATTATATAAAAAGTGGGCGTGGTTAACATCCGATTTCGCTCGATCTATTCTGGGTCCAGATAAGCTCGTGTACCAAATTTTGTGAAGATATCTCAATATTTACTCAAATTATCTTGTTAGCGGACGGACGGACATGGTTCAATCAATTTTTTTTCGATACTGATGATTTTTATAAATGGAAGTCTATATCTATCTCGATTCCTTTATACCTGTACCACCAACCTATATCCAATCAAAGTTAGCCAAGCCCGCTGAGTATAATTACACCAAATCGCCACGGGCTGTCTTCTTATGTCCCCAGAACACCATCCACATAATGAAGCGAGAATACTTCCCAACAGGGAGAGAAATGAGATGCTAACCAAACAGTTCCTGTTGAATACTCAGAAACCTGGGCACCCCAACGGACATCTGATTGATCAGCCAACACTGCCCAGGGGCTTAAGGTGTCATCTACGTAGGCATTTTGAGAAAATACGGCACCTGAAAACTCAGCCGTACGAAGCAAAAAAAAAACACAATCAGGTCCTTGGTGAACTCCACAAACAGGTGTCGGACCTTTATGCCAGGAATTGCGCGTTGAATTCAGTACTCAAAAAACAGTACCCAAAACTTGCTGAAGAGGAACGCATACTCTCCAGGGAAACGCGAGTCAACTAGTTCAACTTTGTTCTGGATACTGTAACAGATTAAACTCTTACCTACACAGAATCAACCCTGACATACAAAATGTATGCCCCGCTTGCAATGTGTCCCCGCATGACACCAACCATCTCTTTAATTGCAATGTGGAACCAACGCCTCTAACACCCCTTTCATTGTGGTCCACCCCTGTTGAAACAGCAAGTTTCCTTGGACTCACGTTAGAGGATATTGATGACAATTTGTGATCGGTCACAGCTGTTAGTTGTGGCGAAGCACTGCTACAACAACAACAACAACAGTATAATTACACAGCAGAGAATTTCACTAGTTTCAAACTAGCGCAGAACTATGCGAAATAGTCACTGCCGCTCTAGACGGTGTGACTCTTAATCAATGCGATATGGAGTAAAAAGCCTGAAGAGGTACTTAGATACGTCAAAAGCCTTCACATACAAAATTAGACTGAAAGATCATGCACAATAGATCTGCACAAAAGTCGCAGTGCTTCCAGGCCTAATAATAAAAATAAATTTCCCCTCTGTGGAGCTTGTGCAGTTGTAGGTGATTCTGAAACAGTCGCAGCCTTTAAGCTCACACTTCAGCACAGTTGTTAAAAATAAGGTTACCAACTGATACCTTCTGAATCCGATTAGCACCACTTCGGTATAAATTTATTAAACCTTTAGTGCAAAACTGTCGCTTTGTGTGAGTGTCTTCAAATCCTTTCCTGCAGTGTAGGTTTCGAGCCGCGTGCCCTGGATCAGATTGGTGTGTCCGACTTACTGCGCTATCACATCGTATAAGCGAACACATCTGGAAATACGCTGGCGACTTAGTGATAATGATCAGAAGTAAATCAATTCAAACGGTACCCCAGTGGGTTAAGGAATTTGAAATATTCCCGCCGTATGCATGCCGGTCTTCTCGGGACAATTCATCTGCCTCGCAAATGTCCTTCGGAGTCGGCATAAAAGAGCGTAGACCCCGTCCCGCTAATTTGTAGGCAGACCTTGAAAAAGGTGCACGACGCAAATTGAAAGAATGGCTCGCGCCAATCATTTACCTTTAAGCACGCCTGTCGTAAGGAGCATCTTTAATCTACAGATCTGAATGCTCGGGGGTTTAACAAAATCGTTCCCGGGGCCGTCGGGCGAGATTCACCTGGTTATAGTACCTCAGCGCATCAGATTCATATCCACCAAAGAACTTCCCACATCCATGACCATGATCCATTAACCATCGGATAGTATTTTTGTCGTTACAACAACAACAGACACGATTGCACGGGCTCAAAATTGGGGTAACGTCTGAATCGAACTCTATTAAGGCAGCCCTTGAATTTAAGGTACTGAGCGTAATATATCCTTATAGCGAGGAATAATAGATGAGCTTTTACAGTGACAGGGTGGCGTATTCAAAGTATCGGCGGGTCTATCAGACTTACTGATTTACTGAGTCTCTCAGTCATCCAGGGGGATGTCTGTATCTTACAAAGAGCTGCTATATCTTCGTAAAATTTCAGCCCTAAAGATGAATGTAACGATCTTTGTTGACAGTCAGCCTGTTTTTAAGGTATTTCAATTCAATTTGACGAAATCGAATATCGTACAGAAGTTCCAAGCCTCGCCGGCGCTTAAAGGACTTCTCAATGTTTGCCTTCGATGGAGCCATATGAAAGGGAGCTAAGTCGTTAAGAATATGGAAGTAAACAAGGCAGGCATCTCTGCAAGATCTATATTGGAATGCAATAATACGGCAAAGAAATCGCTGAGCTGTAAGATGACCATCGTGGTCATCTTTATTCTTGCGTCGTAGTTGACGCAGGTTATCGCCCAAACGCTTTAGCGCAACTTAAGTAAAGCACACAATATTAATTGCGTAGACTTCTCGCACATACACTGCTTCTAATACCAAAACAAGAAACTGATGAACTTTACTCTTTAAATATATTCTTTTGAAATTTTATTTTACTGAATATAAAAATGTTCACAAACTTAGAAAATTTAATATATATGTATATATATATATATGTGAGCTGCTGAAAACTTTGCTTCTTGACGAGTTGAATGCGCGAAATTAATTGGCGTCATTCAAAGTGACGTTTATGAAGGTAACCCTCATGGTGAGTGATTGGTGTGGTCAAAAAAAAATTGACGTGGTTAATATTTAATGATTGATGTTATGGTCACTCAACACTTATCATAAGGGTTGCCTTACATCATCCCCCTTTGGAAAAGAAGAATTGGCCAAATTCTTCTGTCCCAAACGTGATGTATTTTATCTTAATAAAAGTTTAAGACTGTTAAACTAAATTTAAATCTACATCTATGTTTAGATCTAAATTAAAAATGAAATTCTAAAGTCTAATTCTAAAGTAGGACTTAAATTTAATTTTTATAATTAAAAACAATTTTTTTGTGTTTTAATTCTACTGTATGAATTAAGTTCTTAATTTTTAATGATTGTTTAAATTTATTTGATTTCATTGTCTTTTTTTTTCAGGTT
Source organism: Eurosta solidaginis (assembly GCF_040869045.1). NCBI lineage: Eukaryota > Metazoa > Arthropoda > Insecta > Diptera > Tephritidae > Eurosta > Eurosta solidaginis. The sequence continues at coordinate 26,689,079 of NC_090321.1, read as the reverse complement.
TGGAAGAAAAACATTTTATTTCTAATTTAACAATAGAGATTAACTTTAAATAATCTTGAATTTAAAATTTAATTTAATTAATTTTTCTTATTCTATTTTTATGTACTATTTTTTTCTTTTTCGTTTCGTCATCAATTAACGTGACGTTTACGCCGTCAATACCTATTACGGTATACGGACCAATATAGATACTACTATGCTTGTCGCGGGGTTCTTTTTCAAGCAATACCTTGTCAAATACCTTGACAGATATTGGTTGTGAACTTTTGTTATATCCGGTTTGATTTTTTAATTTGTGTTCTGTAACTGTTTTATTCGCTAATTCGTGAGTTTTTTGAAAACGAAATTTAACTTCTTTCGAATAGTTTTCTATGTTATAAATCGGGTCTATTTTATCGGTTTGCAGTTCTTTTGGTAAATTAGCTGCTTTGCCAAAGACTAATTCATATGGTGAGAATTTATTATCGAATACTGTGTTTGTTGTTGTGTTATGAAGAAAAGTGAAATATTTCAAGTAAACATCCCAGTCGGAAAAATTGGGATTTAGAAAAGATCTTAAATATTCATTGAAAACTCTGTGATTTCGCTCTACTGTGCCAAGAGTTTCATGATGGTACGCTGTGGAAAATTTATGTTCTATTTTTAATAGTTTTGTTAACTCTGAAAAAATTTCATTTTTGTATTCGGTACCTAAATCAGTTTTAATCGTCTTCATAATGCCATATATTAGTATGAAATTTTCAAAAATAGCTGATGCGACCGTTTTTGCACTTTTGTCAGGTATCGCAATCGTTACTAAGTATTTGCTGAGATCGCATATAATGGTGACAGCGAACTTGTTACCATTACCGGATTGAGGTAGAGCTCCTATAGTGTCAATGACAACAATGTCGAATGGCTTACATGGTGTTTCGGTTAGGACTAAATTTTCTTTTGTTTTTGGCTTAACCTTATTCAAAAGACATTTTTCGCAGTTTTTAACAAATTTCGCTATATCGCGCGTCATGCCTTTCCAATAATATTTGGTTCTGAGTTTTGCATAAACTTTTTTGCTACCGAAATGTCCTCCTAAAATTGGGTCGGTATGGTAAGTTGTTATTAATTGTTGTTTTTTGTCTTCGTCTGTCACAGTTTCTACGGGTTCGGTTAGGACGATTTCTAAATGTTTTAAAATTTTATTCCCAGTGGTTTTCAGATCTGATATCGAAAAATATTTAAAAAGATTATCATTTTTTTGCAATTCAATTATATTAATATTGCGCTTGCCAGCTTCTTTTTGTAGCTTCAAAAGTAATTCATCTAAATGTATTATTTTGTTAGCACACGCAACCTTAATTAACTCAATCTTTTTGTGTTTTAGATGCGCATTTAATTCAAAATTCGTAATTTTACCACTTTTATCATAATTTATTTGTGATTTTACTCTGGGTATTTTCTTTGAAAATTTGTTTGAAAAATTATCATAAACTTGTAATTTTATGTTTTCTTTTACTTTTTCTTCTTTGAGTATTTCTTGTTGCATTAATTGTTCTTGTTTTGTCTGTGATCTTGTCTGTACTGCTAAGATTGATGTTCCTGAATTTTTTATTTCTTCTATTGTGATGCGAGAGAGTGCATCTGCTCCTACGTTCGTTTTACCTTTTATGTATTCAATAGTGAAGTTGTACTCTGCCAGTTCAAGTCTGATACGTGAAAGTTTTGAAGAGGGATCTTTCATATTGAACAAGTAAACTAATGGACGATGATCGGACTTGACTGTAAAGTGTGTGCCATATATGTATGGTCTGAACTGTTTTATTGCAAAAAATATAGCTAAAAGCTCTAACTCAATTATTGATTTCTTTTGTTCTGAATTATTAAATGATTTGGACGCGAAACAAATTGGTAAGTCAATGCCATCTTTATTTTGACTTAAAATGGCACCACAACCAATTTTTGAAGCGTCGACAGTAATTATAAATTCCTTTTTGAAGTCTGGGTATTGGAGAATTTGAGGAGAAATTAAGGATTTTCGGAGTTTTTCAAATGCTATATCACATGCTTGATCCCATTTAAATTCCACTCTTTTCCTGCTAAGTTTATTTAAAGGTGCTGCTATGGAAGCAAAATTTGGTATAAACCTTCTGTAATAATTGGCGAATGCCACGAATCGTCTTACTGCATCTTTATCGGAAGGTTTCGGATATTTCTTTATTGCAATTATTTTGGAATCGTCTGGAAGTAGACCTTTTGACGAACATTTGTGTCCTAGGAAAGTGACTTCTGAACGCATGAAGTTGCATTTTTCGGGATTGAGACGCAAATTAAATTTTTTGCATGTTTGAAAGACTTGTTCTAAATTTTTAAGATGGTGAGCTTCGCTGCACCCAATGACTATAAGATCATCGACATATAAAAAGGCTTGGTTTGGAGAAATTCCTGAAAAGGCAATTGACATCATTCTTGAGAATGAATTCGGAGCTACGTTTAAACCGAATGGTAAAACTTTCCATCGAAAAGCACCGCGATCAGTGCTGAATGAAGTGATGTCTCTAGAATCTTTATTTAATGGGATTTGGTGAAAACCTGAATACAGATCCAATGTAGAAAAATATTTGGCTCTGCCTAGATTATCAAGAATATCGTCTATTCGTGCAAGTGGGAATTTGTCTGCTATCAATTTTTTGTTTACGGCTCTAAAGTCAACACACATCCTGTAGGATTTCTGTCCATTTGGGTTTTTCTTTGGCACAAGTATCAATGGACTATTATAGTTGGAATAGCTGTGTTCTATAAGATCGTTTTGCAATAAATTATCAACTTGTTTATTAATTTCCTCTCTCTGACAATATGGTAAACGGTAGTTTTTTATGTAAACAGGATTTGTATCTGTCAATCGTAATTTCTGTTCATAAAAGTTGTTAAGTGTCATACGATCGGTCTTTAGTGCAAAAATATCATCATATTTTAGACATAAATCGAGAAGTTTTGGTTTGGCATAGTTCGGCATTTGTTTTTCTAAAATTGATTTTAATTCCTCTGACCTTTTCGAATCTTTTGAAAGATCATTGATTTTATACACGTTATAGTTGGTGATTTCATCCGTAACTATGTTACAATTTCTTACGTATTTTACCTCGTCAGTGACGTTTAATACCTTTATTATCGGATTGTTGGTGTCAACAATACACTTTGCGGTGAACACACCACTACAAATTTCCTGTGCGTCTATAAAAACTGGATGTTTAGATTTTTTCAGCTTAAATAAGCGATAAACTTCGCATCTAGGAGGAATTATCAATGTATTATCGGTTGTATTATGTAAAATTGAAATTTTATGAATATTTTTGCCAATGCCAATTGTTATGCTCTCGTTTGCATAGTCTATAATGCAATTGTATTTTTTCAAAAAGTCTTTGCCTAAAATACCATCTGACGGTATGTTGAATTTGTCATCTACTACATTTAAAGTATGTGGAATTGAAAAATTTGAATAAAAAAGTTCTGTTTTAATGGTACCCAATGTTGAAACTGTATCTGTCGTAACACCCGTTATATTTATAATATTGTTGTTATTTATAGCAACATTTTGTTTTAAACTTGAAAGTTTTATAATTGATATATCAGCCTGTGTATCTACTAAGAAAGTGCATGTTTTAAAAGAGTCATTGCAATTCAGTTCGATAAAATCTGAGTAGTTCAGGTTTAAACAATAAATTGATTTATTTTGAAAGACGTTATTTAATTCAGATTCTGGTCCCCCAGTGTTCGCTCCTGAGGGCCGTTGGCGTTTAAAGTGCGTACACTAGCGTTATTTGTAGTATTTGAACGTCGATTGTTGTTGTTACTGTTGTTATTGCTGTTGTTTCTGTTTACGGGCCTGCTATTGTTATTTCGAAAATTACCATTATTTCGCGAGCCATAATTATTGTTGTTATTATGCCTATAATTGCTATTGTTGTTTCTGTTAAAATTGTTGTTGTACCTCGAAAAGTTGTTCCTATTATAATGATTTGACCTGAAGTTACCTCGAAAACTATTATTTTGCCTGTTATAACGTGATCTAAACGCTAGTACCTGCCTTTCACTTGTTTGGTTATTTTGTTCTACGATCATTTTCGCAACTACATCCTTAGAGTCAGTAAACGTAGTTGACGCTAAAATTGATTTTACTAGGTCTGAGCGAGTGTTAAGCCGACAAACGTTGACGGTTTGTTCGACTGCCATTTCGTGCGCTTTTTCCTGAGTCATTCCTTCTATAACTAATGATCGTTCTAAAGCATCGGAGAGTTCCTCAACACGTTTAGCGAATTCAGTATGATTGTTATTAAAAACTTTTAACGATGCGATTTTTCCTGCAACAACTTTTGAGTTGTCAGGTTTTATTCTACCTTTTAATGCATCTTTTATTTGTTGAATTGTTGTTACTTCATTTGGAATTGCCTCACGCGCTTTCCCTTCTAACTTGGATTTTATAAACGAAATGAAAGTATTTGTCAAATTTTCTTCCATCAAATCTTCTATCAAAACTATTTTATCTATAAAGGATGCAAGTGAAAGCGGATCGCCGCTGTAGTTTTCTCTAATTATGGATGCACACATAGTAATAAAAGTTTTCTTTTGCTCTGAAGTCGCCATTGTTGGTTGTTCTTCGCTAATTGTGTCTAAATTATTATTGTGGAGTGAATTGGAAAATCCAGGGAAATCCTCAAGAAAAGATACGTGACTTTTTTTAATAATACTAGCTTTGTAAGCTGAAGTTGTCGATGCGTCAGATAATTCTTCCTCAGTGTCAAAATCCGAACTTGATTCGCTTTCTTGTATTAATTCAGAAAGATCTTTGGGTATTTTTATATTGCAGTTAATTCTAGAAAAACATTTAGTGAGTTGTTCTCTGCACTTTGACAAACTTTCGATTATTGAACTAGGCTTATCTCGATTTTCAAAATATGAATTTACTTGTATTATGATTTGGTTATAGCTTTTAATTAAAGCATCTTCATATTCTATTGATTTTTTCGCTGAGATAGATCGGTTATTTAAAACTCGTTTAGTAACTTTAGTGAAATTAGAGCGTAAATTTTTGAAATTGGAATCAAAATCTGACATTTGACAACTGACATCTGAAAACTTTATTACATTTATTGAAAATGTTTACCTCCGTGGCAGAAAAAAAATGTTTCATAAAAAAAAATTCGGAAAAATGTTAAGATTAACGCTGTAGGCACTGTTTATACAAAAATGAATTTGAAACTATTCATTCGCTCAGTAGTTGTGGTTTTTTTTAAAAAAAAAATTTTTTTTTTTTGTTTAAAAATCAGAGAATATTCGAAATATTCAAAAACGATGAGTTAATTGGTAAATGGTAAAGATTCGCATATTCGAAAGGCACTGTATTTAAGACTTATTTTGTAAATGCAAGTGAATGTTGAAATATTTTAACCGCACTGTATTCGTTTAATAATGCAAAGAGAAAAAACTGTTGGGATTTTTGAAGGACACTGTATATAATACACAGTTTGAAAAGAGTCGCAAATGTAAGATATGTTGAAATATTTGGAATACACTGTATTCGTGTGATGCTTCGAAGGAATTGTTAACTATTTGAATGGCACTGTATTTGTTGCAAAAAAAAATATGTAAATGTTTAGACATCTATGATGCTTAATTTCCGAAGAAATAATTGGAAAAAGAGAAAAGTAAGCTTTCACCGATAAAATAAATTTTCACCATTACTCTGATTGACTGTAACCCGTATATATTGATATTTAAAGTCAATGAGAATTTTTCAAAATTGATTAGGTTTGAATAACTATCGCAAAATTTTGGCGAAAAGATTTGATATTTTTGGTATTATACATATAAAATTGATGTATAATTTGCGTTTCAAAAAAAGGTTTTAAAAAAAAATGTTTAAATTTGAAAAAATATTTTTTCCGATTGTATTTATTACGAAGCAGTGTTCGCATTTAAAATAAAAAAAATTCCAGTTCCATATTAATGTTCGAAAAAGAAAGAATATAGTAATATATGCGTGATAATATGCATGTGATGGCCGTATATTTGAAATTACTTTGTTTAATGTACATTTGAATTTTTCGAAATTTGAATGTTTATATTTCAATATAATAATTTTATGTATGTAAGTAATTTGAAAAATTCAATTTCTTAATTTAATTAGTTTAACATGTTATTGTCTTTTAGAGTAGAAAAAGTATGTTGCTACATGCGTAGTAAACAAGTGTTTAAGAAAAGTACGTTTATAATCAAAAGTGTCAAATTGTGTTGCTACATGCGTAGTAAACAAATGTTTAAGAAAAGTATGTTTATAATCAAAAGTGTCAAATTGTGTTGCTACATGCGAAGGCTACATGTGTATTACGAAAAATTGTTGCTAAGTTTATAGTATACATGTATTTATACTGAGAAAGCCAAACTACCTACGTATGTACAAAGTTAAAATTTTATATACGTATATATTATGGTACTGTACCGCCCTTTTTCTGCTTTGCTTGCTGCCTTTGGTTGTATGCTGCTGAAATTTGTTGTTGTTGGTGTTGTCTTCCGTTGCTGCCGTTACCAAGTGAAGCTTTTCCTATTTGCCTCTCGTTCTTGCTTCTGTCTTTTAGCTTCTTTTGCTTTCTCGAATTTTTGTGGATGAGTAAATGGCTTGGGGTTATATTTAACCGCTATTAACGGTGCTCTGTAAAGGCGTCACTGGTGGTTGTGCTTATCATCACCGTTATGGCATAGTACAGCCAGTTCAAAAAATTTTAACATATATGTGTATGTATGTATGTAACACCACAATTTTCCAATAACTTTCTTTCTTTTTAGTATATTAAATGTATGTATATTTTGGATTTTGTTCCAAAATTTTTGTAAAAGTCCACTTTTAGTTTTAAATTTGGTTTTTATTTACCATTTAAAATTTTTTGAAATTGTATTGGTTTTTGTAATTTATAACTTTTTTTTTTGTAGGTTTTTGAAAATTTAAGAATTTTTCTTTTTTTGTAGATTTTGAAATTTTATACTTTTTTTTGTAGTTTTTGGAATTTTATATTTGTTTTGTAGGTTTGCAATTTTATGATTTTGTATTTTTGAAGTTTTATTAAAAAATTGTTAGTAGTCTTTTTGAAATTTTGTAGAATTTTTTTTGTAGTCTTTTTATAATTTTATAACTTTTTTCGTATTTTTTTGAAATTTTATATTTTTTTTTGGAATTTTTATATATTTTTGTATTTTTTTTGTAATTTTTCGTAAATTTTTGAAATTATCTTACTTCGAGTAATTTTCTTTTTGCATATATTTTATGAATTTTGCAAACAAATTTTCTTCATATTGGCACAACCACCACGCACTTTATCGTCGCAACCACCACGCACATATTCTTCCAGATTTTATTTTTAATTATGCTGCTTTTGTAGTGCAGGGAATTTTTTTCTTCCCCGACGCCAGTTTTTGCCGCAGGCATGGTCACGGTCGCCATGTAAGATGACCATCGTGGTCATCTTTATTCTTGCGTCGTAGTTGACGCAGGTTATCGCCCAAACGCTTTAGCGCAACTTAAGTAAAGCACACAATATTAATTGCGTAGACTTCTCGCACATACACTGCTTCTAATACCAAAACAAGAAACTGATGAACTTTACTCTTTAAATATATTCTTTTGAAATTTTATTTTACTGAATATAAAAATGTTCACAAACTTAGAAAATTTAATATATATGTATATATATATATATGTGAGCTGCTGAAAACTTTGCTTCTTGACGAGTTGAATGCGCGAAATTAATTGGCGTCATTCAAAGTGACGTTTATGAAGGTAACCCTCATGGTGAGTGATTGGTGTGGTCAAAAAAAATTGACGTGGTTAATATTTAATGATTGATGTTATGGTCACTCAACACTTATCATAAGGGTTGCCTTACAGAGCACCAACCAGAATAACTGTGATGTCTCATGAACCCTATTGCTAAGTTTGGATACGAAAGAAGCGAGCTTCTTTCTCAAATTAAACATATATATTGTTACGAATATTAGCAAAACTAAGGAGTGCTGCCATCTCTAAGCATAATGCTAAGCAGCGCCTTGCATGCACATCCATAAATCAATCATTATGTATCTACACAAATGAATCACTCATTATGTCTACACATATGTAGGTATACGCAGCTGAGAGCAACGCACAAGCACATGCAGATATCTTATCTGAAATGCTCCTAAAGGTATGCAGCTGTGATTTTGGAAGTGTCGCTCACACATAAAAGCGCATGGTGTATGAGAGAAGCTATACAAATTATACATCTGTAGTTGTAGCAGAGAAATTTATAACTAATTAATAAGTTCTGGAATTAGAAAAGCTTAGAAATATGCAAGGAGGAGGTCGGACAGTATAAAAGGGCGACAACAGTGGAGGCGAGTTTCAGTTTCGTTTAAGCTATCAGTCAGTTTGGTTATTAAGCAAGCTAGTTGCAAAGTATAAGTGTTATTGTGAAGTACTTTAATAAAGCGCATTTTTCCAATATTCAATATTGGAGTTATTTATTCAACTGTTTAGCGATACGAACGTTAGCAGAAGATTGCAAATAAGGGGATTGCAGTAAATTCGTTACAATATTTAGTAACTTAGTACTTACGAGGTTATCGCGCCGATGCTTACACGATCGATGTACGAACAAGTTCGCTGTGCGGAAGTTGGATAACGAGGAAAAATAATCGATTCATAATTTCCTTTGCCGATGTCCAGCCCTGCAGGTAATACGACTCAGATATCTAAGCCCTTGGTTTTCGATCAAGCTAGCCGTGGTAAAAAGGTGGATCTTTTGACAATACTTAAGAGGGTGTGGGAAAGAAAAGTAGGTTATTGAAGGCCAATTAACACGCATTCAGTTGGATAAAAAAGTAAAATAAATATAAGGCGTGATAGCCTCCGAAGAGATTTTAAGGCAAGCTTCCATTCCAATTTTCGTCGTCCTCCTCCTTTTAATTTTTCCTACAAATTTACGGGACAGCATCTACATGCATAATGCCGACTCCGAACGGCATCTGCAAGGTAGATGAGTTTTCACTGAGAGGCTTCACTGCCGAGGGGCGACCCCACTAAGAAAAACTGTTTTCTAATTGAAAAAGGAGGAGCATGCTACCACCACACCACGGCGGCCGCCAATAAAAAAAATTTCTACATTTAACACATCCATGGCTTTCAAAATGTTTTTAAAAGTCTGTAGTAAGCTTCCACACACTTTTTTATACTCAGTTGAGCAGAGCTCACAGAGTATATTAATTTTGATTGGATAACGGTTGGTTGTATAGGTATAAAGGAATCGAGATAGATATAGACTTCCATATATCAAAATGATCAGGATCGAAAAAAAATTTGATTGAGCCATGTCCGTCCGTCCGTCCGTCCGTTAACACGATAACTTGAGCAAATTTTGAGATATCTTGATGAAATTTGGTATGTAGGTTCCTGAGCACTCATCTCAGATCGCTATTTAAAATGAACGATATCGGACTATAACCACGCCCACTTTTTCGATATCGAAAATTTCGAAAAACCGAAAAAGTGCGCTAATTCATTACCAAAGATGGATAAAGCGATGAAACTTGGTAGGTGAGTTGAACTTATGACGCAGATTAGAAAATTATTAAAATTTGGGACAATGGGCGTGGCACCGCCCACTTTTAAAAGAAGGTAATTTAAAAGTTTTGGAAGCTGTAATGTGGCAGTTGTTGAAGATATCATTATAGAATTTGGTAGGAAGGTTACTCCTATTACTATATATATGCCCAGTAAAAATTAGCAAAATCGGAGAACGACCACGTCCACTTTAAAAAAAAAATTTTTAAGTAAAATTTAATATCTCTTCAGTATATAAGTAAATTATGTCAACATCCAGGCGGCCACCGTGGTGTGATGGTAGCATGCTTCGCCTATTACACCGTATGCCCTGGGTTCAACTCCCGGGCAAAGCAGCATCAAAATTTTAGAAATAAGATTTTTCAATTAGAAGAAATTTTTTCTAAGCGGGGTCGCCCCTGGGCAGTGTCTGGCAAGCGCTCCGATTGTATTTCTGCCATGAAAAGCTCTCAGTGAAAACTCATCTGCCTTGCAGATGCCGTTCGGAGTCGGCATAAAACATGTAGGTCCCGTCCGGCCAATTTGTAGGGAAAAATCAAGAGGAGCACGACGCAAATTGGAAGAGAAGCTCGGCCTTAGATCTCTTCGGAGGTTATCGCGCCTTACATTTATTTTTATTTTTATGTCAACATCCAACTCCAGTAATGATACGGTGCAACAAAATACGAAAATAAAAGAAAATTTCAAAATGGGCGTGGCTCAGCTCTTTTTCATTTAATTTGTCCAGGATACTTTTAATGGCATAAGTCGAATAAAAATTTACCAATACTTGTGAAATTTGGTAGGGGCTTAGATTCTAGGACGATAACTTATTTCTGTGAAAAAAGGCGAATTCGGTTGAAGCCACGGCCAGTTTTTATACACAGTCGACCGTCCGTCCTTCCGCTCGGCCTTTAACACAATAACTTGAGCAAAAACAGATATATCTTTACTAAACTCAGTTCACGTACTTATCCGAACTCACTTGGAATTGGTATAAAAATGGCATAAGTCCAACTATGACCACGCCTACTTTTTCGATATCGAAAATTACGAAAAATGAAAAAAATGCCATAATTCTATACCAAATCCGGAAAAAGGGATGAAACATAGTAATTGGATTGGTTTATTGACGCAAAATATAACTTTAGAAAAAACTTTGTAAAATGGGTGTGACACTTACCATATTAAGTAGAAGAAAATGAAAAAGTTCTGCAGGGCGAAATAAAAAACCCTTGAAATCTTGGCAGGAATACTGCTCGTGGTATTACATATATAAATAAATTAGCGGTATCCAACAGATGATATTCTGGGTAACCCTGGTCCACATTTTGGTCGATATCTGGAAAACGCTTTCACCTATGCAACTACCACCACTCTCTTTTAAAATCCTCATTAATACCGTTAATTTGATACCCATATCGTACAAACACATTCTAGAGTCACCCCTGGTCCACCTTTATGGCGATATCTCGAAAAGGCGTCCACCTATAAAACTAAGCCCCACGCCCTTTTTAAATACTCATTAACAGGGTTACCCTCGGTTCATTTTCCTACATGGTTATTTTACCTTATGTTGTCACCATGGATCTCAACTGAGTATGTAATGTTCGGTTACACCCGAACTTAACCTTCCTTACTTGTTTCCACTTAACGTTATCTAGCCTAAGCGCGCTTTCGCTACTGGGTCATCACATATGTAAGCTCTTATGCGTGTGATGTAATGCGTGCATTAGTCTATGTCGTGCCACATAACTGATGAATTGCTTGCCGTCCGAATTAAACGTGCGCCAGTGATTTGGCAAATGACTGTCGATCGCGACCTGTTGAACTGCTCAACATCAAGTTGAGCGATGTTTAACCAACCTTTTCCGTAGCAATGTAGTGGAAAAGAAGAATGTATGTATGTATGCTTATGCAGCAATAATATATGTACTTGTTTTTTTATATTCATTGTAATAATTGATCACACACCATGCCAGATGCGTTCAGTTGGTCAAGCAACCAGCTTTGGCTACCCGTCAAGCTTGCTTAAGCATTTAGTGCATTAGAGGTTGTGTTGATTGTGTGTTGATGATGTATAGTGAATCAGTTTGAACGGCAGCACATCAATTCATCAAAACAGCCAACTGTGCGAGTAACTGGACAAACAGTCGACAGTCGGTCAATTGGTTACATGTTTTTCATGGTTGCCTTTGTTTATCTATCATTTGAATTGATCGCTTATTCACGCTTTTACGCATTTTAAAGAAGGCAAATGGTCAATTTTACTAAGGCGATCAAAGCACTAGCTTTAAAAATTTTATATGCATGTGTAGATATACTTTGATACAATGAGAGCGCTTTTTTTCTAACGGAGACCGCAGTGGTGTCGTGTTAGCGTGCTCCACCTACCACACCGAAGATCCTGGGTTCAATTCCCGGGCAAAGCAACATTAAAAAGTTTAAAAACAATTTTTTTCAATTAGAAGTGTTTTTATAATTGAGCGCAGGGTCATCAATTACAGGATGAACAGGGTACGTGATTCTGATAGAGATGGATATTTTGCATATGGGTGCCCTTATGGCTTACGAGGCGATCACTCTGTTCGTATTGAGCAAATTTAAAAACACCTTTCAAAAAAAATATTGTCAAAAATCAATACCAGTTTTGAGTGACCTATAACACGCATTTCGTCTCACTCAAATTGCTTGGACTACGAAACTTACTTACTTATTTAATTGGCGCTTAACCGTTAAAACGCTTATGGCCGGCCAACAAGGCACGCCATTCGCTCCTTTGTTCTACCAACTGACGTCAATTGGTCACACCTAGCGAGTTTTAATCGTTTTCCACCTGGTCCACCCAGCGGAGTGGGAACCGCACTCTTCATCTGCTGCCATAGCCGGTTTCCAATAAAAATACTTTCTTGGCCGGAGTGCCATCTCTGATTCACATAACATGGCTTAGTCAGCGTAGCCACTGCTTTTCAATTCGCTGAACTATGTTGATGTTAGTGTAAAGGTCGTACAGCTCATCATTGAATCTTCATCGATGCTCACCATTGTCATTGCGTTGAGGTCAGTAAGTCTTTCGAAGAACATTTCTCTCGAACACTTCCAGAGCCTCTTCATCTGATGTTGTCATGATGCATGCTTCTACACCATATAGCAGGTCGGTTATGATAAGTGGCTTGAAGATTATGGTTTTCGTTTGCCGAAAGAGGACTTTTCAATTACTTACCTAGTCCAAAGTAGGCTTTATTGGCAAAAGTGATTCTTCGCTGGATTTCAGAGCTGAAATTGTTGTTGTATTAATGCTGGTCCCCAAATAAACGAAGTCTTTTACTATTTCCAAATTATGGCTGCCAACAGTAGCGTGATTTGCAAGGCGCTACAAAACTGCATACTCAAAAAATTTTTTGTAAACTTTTCTGGATTTTTGTTTAGCGAGATTGTTTGCTTGCAAGGTTTCGTTTACTAAGTTGAAGAATGTTTTTTTTTTGAAGTAAATTTTGGTAAGGCTTTTTTGACCAATGTATTTTAGATGCAAAATAAAAACTTTATTTCATGTTTCTACCCGACGTTTCGTTAGTCTCTCTAGCTTCTTCAGGGGGATATATATTTATATTGTTTTAAATATTAAATTATTCTAAAAAATTCTTCCATTCTACAATTTTTTAGTGGTATCATTGTCATACTAAAGTAAGAGAGTTTAGTATGACAATGATACCACTAAAGAATTGTACAAACAATATTTTTTTGAATAATTTAATATTTAAAACAATATAAATATATACCCCCTGAAGAAGCTAGAGAGACTAGCGAAACGTCGGGTAGAAACATGAAATAAACTTTTTATTTTGCATCTAAAATACATTGGTCAAAAAAGCCTAACCAAAATTTACTTCTATAAATAAATTGACCGGAAAAAGTCATTATGAATGTTTTTTTTTTTTTTGATTAAATTATCGTTAGTAAATAACAATTTTATCGACGAAATTGATCCTGCTATTTTCATACTCGCTGCTGTTTGTGCTTGCGTGAGAGTAATTAGCAATTAGAAGCAGGTGAGTTACATTATGAAATATTGTCTAGTTAAGACTTCCTCTCATCTTGCATATTTCAAGCTTCACAACAATTTCCTCAAAATAATTATTCACAAAATTCTGTCTATATCATTTACCTATTTGGGGAAGATTTTGAACAAATTCAATATATTTGCATAGGATAAATTAAGTTTGAATTAAATATTATAACACTATAACTTGTTGTTGTTGTCTTTTGCTATGCTTATTGTTAATTAATAATGCATAAGCGCTTAATTTTCAAGTCAGCACCTCTGCATCACATTAGCTTTTGTACTCATACTCATATGAATAAATAGATAACATATTTAGAAATATGGATTGCTAAGCTTTCCTGCCACATATTCGCTACACTTACAACAACAGCAACAACTATCTCTAGGTTCCTGTTGCATTTTAATACGCTCCTTAGTTTGCAACATTAAATGAATATATGTGGCATTGTATGTCTGCACTTTCACGTATTTATGTATGCTAATATTTATGCAAATAAATATGGGTGAGACAATATGAAATGCAATTTAATAGGCAACACGAGATAGCTAGATGCATACACACTTATATACAAGTGCATATGTGAATAAAATTATAATCACATCTTCCGAACGACCCAAATACCAAACTAACAATGTAGCATAGCAAATGCTTAGTATCACATCCAGCAAACAACAACAACACAACCACCAACAACACCAACATCAAGATGTCAACTTCCTGAGCGCCTTTCTCTCTTTCAAGGCTGTAAAGCTGCTGTGGTTTGAGCAAGCGTGTAAGTAATATGTCTGAGCGCACAGACAGGCAGGTGCATGTAGTGAGCGGGCGATAGACCGACAATATGCAGAAGAAACTATAAATTTTCTAAATATTTATTCATGGTGACGTTTTGTTCAAAAGTAGGTTATCGCTGCATAAACTTTAGTTCTAAACCCGAAATTCTCGTATTTACCTAAATCGCTCCTTATGATCTTGCTAAGGCGGGAAACGTTTTGTGAAAAGTATCTGCACAATAGAAATTTCCTCGGTTGGTAAGCTAGTCGTCAAATGAAATAAGGAAACCCGTATAATCTGTATAAAATAGGATTTTTAGTGAAATAAATAGGCTGTTGTATATTGTGCAGAAAAAAACTTAAACTTCCGAGAATATTTTAAGTCGAAGGCGTGGTTCATAAAGGTATTGTAGCGAATTTTAGGAAATTCTTGATTATTCTGCATCTCCTCTGATCGTTCGAAACGCTGAACTGTCGCATAAATAACTCAAATATTCAGTATATCAAAATGTTTTCCAAACACTACTAGGGTAGTAGTACTTCACAATTCAATTACTCTCGTATTTCACTAAAAAAATTTTAAAATCAAAATTGACTTATTATTCCTCATATTGCGCTATTTTTATTTATTTTGTACTCTCAGTTACCCCGTTTGTCTATTTCTCCTGGCGTCCAGACCAGCGGTGGGCACCACTACATTTACACGGTTACCAAATTGAGAATGTGTTAGTAAACACGAACGCGTAGCGAGCACGAAAGCAAAATCAATTATTTATTTAGCTTGATTTCAATGCTTCAACGGTGATCACGTGTCACACGCACTCTTTGGTACTCTGTTTAAAGCGCTCGTGCGACACTTCCTCACTGTACGACCATCGAAATCAAACTAAAAGAGATGTCGTTGATTTTGACGAAGTAGCCATTGTGCTCTCTCTTATCGTATACATATATGGTCGCTTAGCAGGTGCTAAACTCACGCCCACCCCGGGTCCAGACCTTTCGCGAACAGCCGTCTCGGGCACTTGAATATTTATTTGTCGTTTTTGTATCACATAGTTGGTTACTTAGCTATATACATGTATATGTGTGAGTAATGCAATCTTACCTCCTAGGTGTTTAAATGTGTGTGCTAGCATTTCTCTTTCTTCTACGCTCTTAGCTGATAATTACATTTATGCGAAATATTCTTTTCGCTCCCAGCTAAGCTGTTTACATATATGTGTGCCAGCTTGCTTTGCTGCTGTGCATTTATTTACTCGCGGTATAGTGTCGTATCGAACGAACATTGGACATAATATATTAAAGTTTTTAAGAGAACATAAAATGAAGTTGGCTTCAAAAGGTGTTAATTTCAATAATTTTGATACGCAGCTATTACTAATTGTGACACCAGATTGCACCCAAAAAAGGAAATACTGACCTTAATGGACCTTATGCTTTTTAAGCAGTGGTCTGCCGAGCTTCGAACGAAAACGCAGATATTTTGTAGTAGCATATATTTTTTTGTTTATTTTTTAGTTTCGTGGAATTTAAGCCTCACTGCGAGACTCTCTCTTCCTTTTTCATGAAGCGCTACCCACTAAACCTAAGCACACACGGCCCTTTTCCAGTACCTGGGACTGTGTTTAGCCTTACTTCGGGTACGGGTGCGCGCCACGTGAGCTCTATAGCTACTCTCATGCTAACGGGATAGGCATCTATGTCTTAGGTCTCTTATAATCTCCTTCGCTGTTTGGCTAAGCGCTCGCATTGGAAGCAGGTGTGGCGTTTATCGTCTAGTTATTCACATAAGAGCATTATATCTTCTGTGGAGATATTTGCGAAAGAAGTGTGTCCGGTTAGAAACTGAGTCAGGTAGGAGGCGAACTATCCGCGTAGTCGCCCCAGTTCATAAATTAGTTTCCTGCTTCACTCTCTAACGGTGTGGCAACAGAAGCTCTTCTCGCTTCCGATCCCATGTCGTAAATTGCGAGAAGATATATCGGTATGGTTCCTGCAAGGAACCACCGTGGTGTGATGGTAGCGTGCTCCGCCTGTCACACCGTATGCGCTGGGTTCGCACCCCGGGCAAAGCAACATCAAAATTTTAGAAATAAGGTTTTTTAATTAGAAGAAAATTTTTCTAAGCGGGGTCGCCCCTCGGAAGTGTTTGGCAAGTGCTCCGGGTGTATTTCTGCCATGAAAAGCTCTCAGTGAAAACTCATCTGCCTCGCAGATGCCGTTCGGAGTCGGCATAAAACATGTAGGTCCCGTCCGGCCAATTTGTAGGGAAAATCAAGAGGAGTACGACGCAAATTGGAAGAGAAGCTCGGCCTTAGATCTTTTCGGAGGTTATCGCGCCTTACATTTATTTTTTTTTTTCCTGCAAGGACCAGGATACCTAATGACGAAACCATGTGGTAAGCCTAAGCTATTCGCAGCACCTCTGCGTTGGACCGCTCTGAGAGCGATTTTAGAGTAGAGCATTCAATGCTGATTAATAACTTTTATTTGAACTCTATTGTATACGAAAATATTTAATTTCGCATAAACTATTTGTTGATTGTTGGCTAGTGGTTTGACGCGATTTGTCCGCAACTCTACTGCTGACTCTAGTGATTGCAACACTACACAAACATCCGCACATGCACAACTAAATGTAATTAAATGCGCTCCAATGCATTGTCGATTGTCTAAATTAAATTTTCTATATTGTATAATTTAACGCTTGCTGAGTCTTACATGAACTACATTTGAATGGCAAATATGTATGGTAAAACAATACGACATGTATGCATTTCTTTGGCAAACATTAAGTTTACTTACCACACTCAATTACAATTACAATTGCAATTACAATTTGATATGTGCGCTTTATGTAGTGCAAATAGTAGTAAAGCGACAACAGCGGATATTATAGCCGAGATTTATTTGTGCTTACTGTAATGTAAGCAAGTCAACAAAGCGCACACATACTTACACACATGTGCATAAATTTACTAAAGCTCGTAGTTTGACTTGTTTCTTGGTTTTACTTCCATGTCCAGTTGAATGTTTATGGTTTTGTGCAATGCATAACCATATGAGTGTAAATATGTATGTAGCATGCTATAGCATTTGTTATTGCTTTTATTGTTGTTGTTGCTGCTGCTATTCGGTTTTGGTATTCAATTTCCATTTCCTGCAATTGTGAATTACACTTAAGCAATTGTTAGCTGTTGGCTATTTTGTGGTTACTCACTGTTCTATTCACTATTAAGTTGGACATGTTGTTGTTGTTGTAAGTTGTTTTTGTATCTACTGTTTTTTCTTGTTTTGTTTGTTGTTAGATTTTTTTTTTCGAAATATATATGTGCATTCAAGCCCACTTATCTAATTGACTGCGCGCTTATTTTAGGCCGATCTTCAGAGAATCAACAATAAAAGTCATTCAGTGAATTTTTATTAGGCGCACAGTGGGCCTATATATATATATATATTGTGGCGAATATTAGCAGTTTTATACATCACTATGCTGCTGCAAAATGAATGCACAACAATAAAGCAAGCAGCCACACTTATGTACATGTACACGTTAAAGCAATCAGTCACACTTATGAACATGTACACATTAAAGCAAGCAGCCACACATACACATAACCAGCAGCTTGAAGCAAAGAGATTATTTCACATACACATCACCTTATCATCAGCTAAGAGCAGAAGTTGTTACTCACACATACAAACGCATATAGCTAAATAATCAAGTATGAGATACAACTGTTCCAGAAGGCATGTTCGTGAAAAGTCTAGACCTTAGGAAAAATATGTGAACGAGGCAACAGAGAGTATAAAAGCAGCGCAAGCTGAGGAATAATGAATCAATTTGATATAAACAGGCTATTAGTGAAGTATATGTATTTGTGATTGTCAAGTACTACTCCCAACGTAGTCTAAATAAAGTCTATTTTGCAATACTGAATATTGGTGTTATTTATGCGATAGTTGAGCGATTCGAACGTTAGCAGAAAGTGGGTAATTAACAGGAATTTTTCAAAATTCGTTAATTGTGCTGTTAACTGTGTCGATCCAAACATAAGAAAATCCTTTAGATTACCAAATCACTGCAATATATTTTAGGTGGAAATTATAGTAGTGGAGAAAGCAGCAGATATTCTGAAGGAAGCGTGTTTAAGCAAGTTAATGTATACATTGATAGTCAAGTGGCGCTTAAGGCAATAATCTCACACAGTACTTCATCAAAAAAAAGTAGTGAAATATAAAATAGTATTGAAGAGATCTCACTTAGGCTGGACTATACATCTATACTGGGGTCCTGATGATCAAACATCACTCGATGAATCCGATGAAACGCGTTTCAATATGTAAAATTTGAAAAGTTCATGAATTGCATATATATATTGGAATGGGTCGATTTATCAACCGATATCGCGCCATCGATTTTTCGAAAGGATTTGCGCTCAGAAAAAAAAAAGTTTCACTAGGCATACCCAAAAAAATAATTTTCGAGCCTGTGAAAAAAAATGGCGAAAGGGTCAATTTTTCGACCAAACCACCCCCAAAAATCTAGATATCATGACAAGGACAAGACGATGTACTTGCTGTCATCCAAGAAAGAATCGGCGCAACGCGCCTTCGCTCCCGCGTCACTGTTAACTGATATAAATCCCAGAGTGTGAGGGTTATCGTCTGTTTGGGAACTAGCATTAACAGCAGAAACAATGTCAGCTTGGAAATCAAAAGGAGAATAACTCTTGCCAACAATTGCTACTTTAGACCAAGTAGGCAACTGAAAAGTAAAGTGCTCTTTCGAAGAAAAAAAATCAAGCGCTGCAAGTCGCTCATCATACCTATCCTGATGTATGGCTCGGAATTGTGGATGGTGTCGAGAGAAGATGAGATGGCTCTTGGAGTGTTCGAGAGAAAAGCTCTGCGGAAGATTTATGGTCCTGTCCGCGATGCTAACGAAGAGTATAGAAGAAGGTGAAGGTGAGCTGTATGAGCTTTACGCAAATGTGACGATAGTGTAGCTAATAAAAACACAAAGGCTTCGCTGGCTTCGGCATGTTATGCGAATGGACGAAGACGCTCAACTGAGTTGTGTGCTCCCAATTGGTGTCGGTTATCGCGAAGCAGCGAAAGCTGGCATTATTTTTTACTAAACTGACAAAATCGCTTAGATTGTTAAGCGCCAATTAATGACGATGCTGATGAGCAGCGGTGGGCACCACTACATTTACACGGTTACCAAATTGAGAATGTGTTAGTAAACACGAACGCGTAGCGAGCACGAAAGCAAAATCAATTATTTATTTAGTTTGATTTCAATGCTTGAACGTTGAACGCGTGTCACACGCACTCTTTGGTACTCTGCTTTAAGCGCGCGTGCAACACTTCTTCACTGTAAGACCATCGAAATCAAATTAAAAGAGCTGTCGTTGATTTTGACGAAGTAGCCATTGTACTCTCGCTTATCGTATACATATATGGTCGCTCAGCAAGTGCTAAGCTCACGCCCACCCCGGCTGATGAGATATCATAACAATATATATGTAAGAGGAGTTATATTCGAACTGATTTGCGAAGATATCTTTTTGGAGAGTTTTGAGAACCATCTATATATACCGTCGAAGTAATTCTTCTTTGTCAGACATCAATAAGAAGAAAACTCCCTATCCTCATATAAAACGAAAGAATTTAGCTATGTCGGCTAGACAAGGCTGGCGATGACCGTCTTTTTCGCAAGTAGTTACGAAAACTCAAGATTAACAGAAATTCTGGAATCTGGAATGCAATGTATTTCGTCATTCACTGGCTCGTTTGTTATATTGTGCCCAGACGTTTAGAATTCTATATTACATGAACTATTTGAACAGGCTTAACATGTACTAAAGATGTTTTGAATATCTGCCGTAATTAAAACCACTGAATATAACTTCAAAAGTCCTTTTTCGGGATCAGGGCTTAACCCAAGCAAATGAAGCATATTTACCTTCAAGAATATTCAAACTCAATTTTGTAAGAAAAAATTTTTACTCCAATATTCCTCATTAATTAAACAGTATTTGCCACAGGATAGCCAATGCGCTATGGTATCGGCTCAGCCCTTTGGCGTCAAAGGCGGCTAGCCACACAAATCACACAACCATTCATGTTGTTTTTAACTTTCACTCATTCGGATATATGTTCCGGTAGCAAGCACCATAAAGGTACAAGCCCGAACTGTTTAATATCACCACATTGAAACTTATAGGCCATCCCACCCCCTCCACCTAGTTGCACGAGGAATTTGCGGTTGCCAGAGCCTCGGCTGGTAAATAAACAGGATTCGCCACGGGTAGGTTAGGTTAGAGTAGCCACCGGTGCGAGCACCACTACACTTAGGCGCAAAAAGGTCAAATTGTAATACCACAAGGATTTCCCCCTACTCAAATCAACAGGTCGATACAGCAAACGTTACCAGTTTCTTAGGTTCCCACTTAGCCAGATCACAAAGATCGTCAAAGAACGGAGATCCCAGAGATTTCTTCCTCTTGTGCCAAAGCGTGGGACAATCGCACAGAAAATGTTTGACTGTTTCTATCTCCTCTTCGTCTTTGCAGCTCCTGCAGTTATCATTATAAAGAGCACCTAGCCGTTGTGCGTGCCTCCCGATTGCTATGTGGCCGGTTATAAGTCCAACTTCCAAGAAGAAGGAAACTTTTTGTAAGTTTCGCATCCCATTCAGACCACACGAGCTTAGAGTGGTAGCAGGATTCAAGATTGCTCCATCTCACACCCGCTTCCCTAAGGAAAATCCTTTTCAAAATGAGCTTATAGGTAGCGAGCGGCATGCTCAATCCCTTCCAGGACGACGAAAGCGGAACGGATGTGCCCGCTCTTGCAAGTTCGTCAGCCACCTCATTGCCCGGTGTATCCGAGTGTTCAGGCATCCACACCGGACTGAAGGAAGTTTGCTCAGCGATCTCGTTAAGATATTTGCGGCACCTTTCTACTGTCCTGGACTTACATGTGACCAATCTAAGTGCTTTTAGTGCAGCCTGGCTGTCAGAGTAAATACATATTTGGTTATAGCCGTGAGCAGCCTTCCCCAGGTGATCAGCGGCCTCATTTATAGCAGTCACATCCGCCTGAAAGACGCTGCAATGATTGGGTGGGCTAAATGAAAGATTCCACCCTAGCTGAGGTGCAAAGACACCGCTACCCACCTTCTTATCCAGTTTGTGGCCGTCAGTATATATCTGCAGCCTATCGCTCAGGGCTCCTTCAACTAATAATCCCTATGCGGGATAATAACCTCGTACTTCATAATGAAAAACGGGTAGGTGATTTCGAAAATTGGGTTGGCGAAGCTATAAATAATGCTGGAACCCCTTGATAGGGTTGCGCTACACAACACCTTGAATAATTTGGGTATTTTAGTCGCTTCTTACAAAAGGTATGTAGGCTCCATCCTGCTAGTTTTTAGGACGAATTTAAAAGTAGCACGACGCAAATTGACAGAAACGCTTATACTGAATATGCTCGAAGGTATATTGCGCCAAGTACATATATATCATTATTTTTAAGAGATTGGCGAATAAATTTTTAATGAAGCTCGCTTTGCATAGTGTGAACGGATACAGAATAAAAATAAAGTTAACAAAATAAAATTTTAAATTTGACTCACACGGTTTTACCATGCAGAACAAACCTTTGGCTCTTAATGTTTACATTTTATCTGCAATTTTTTTTTTTGTTATGTTTGGCTAGTTTCGCCCCACTGTGCTTTATGCTGCCGCAATTCCGAGAAACTTGTTCTCCTTGATACATTTCACAAAATTATTAGAACTCAATCATCACGCCATGCTGACCAACACAAAAACGAAGTGCTTCCACTACAAAAAGTTTGGCACAAAAGCCCGCCAAACAACTTGAGCTAGGGACAGCGTATGTATCATAGCTGTGAAATGTAAAATAAATAGAACTACTTATACAGTTGTCCACTCTATACATCTAACAGCTGCTTGACTCTGGTGGCAATCAGCAACCGCTGCTTATTGCTTTTGGCGCTATTTTTTTTTTTTTCAAAATTTGGTTTGGGGGGTTGCGCTTTGGCCAAACCCACAAAGCTAAGTTAACAAAAGTCTACTAGAGCCATTGCTGATTTGAAATATTTATGCTTATTCGTTTTATCACCACATTTTATTGCCCTTCGTCTATTTGTTTCAATTCGCATGTTCTCTTCTGATTTTCTAGTAATACCATCGAGCTTGTCTTTTCTTCTTTTAGTACGCATTTGGTTCTGTGTTGTACTTGTTGGCCTGCAGCTATTTCAAAATGGAACTGGTACACGTGTTTTTAACCATTGGTGGCTTGAAATACTTTTCGGTTTGTTATTTGAGTAGTTTTTAATTCTTTAACTCCGTTGGTTTTCCTCGCACAGCATAATCGCATATGTGCTTGTATGTATCATAAGCGTGGTGAATACTTTTGCGCAGACTCGCAGCCGTAGAATATTATACTTTGAATATTTACCAGCGAATCGCATATTTAAGTCATTCGAGCGCTCATTTTATTGGTGTTCCAGCATTTTACATTCTTTAATGGCACGCAAATACATTTGGTTTTGTAAAAAATGCTTTGTTTTCAAGGCGTTGTTGGCTATTATTGACAGCTGAAGCAACAACAAATACGATAACGCCTAAGTGATTATTGATATGTTTGTTTGGAATTATCGCTAGTTTGACTGACGTTGGTTTGGTTCGTACGTCTACTTATATTTGCTGGTTTTTTCTATAAAACATTTGGCCTTGATATTGTGGCTGTAAATCAATTTATATAAACGGTAGGTAGACTCAATTCCGCTTTTGTATTGTAAGAAAACGTTAAACTACTAGAGGTCAGGATTTCTTCTCGAACACAAGCGAGATTTTCGAGACCCGAGAAATCGAGAACTCGACTTCGCGGTAGCTTCTCGACATTCTTACTTAACCCCTGTATGGGCAGTATTTATACACTTGGTTCTTTTACTTGTGACTTTTTTGTTGATTATATTGTTTCAATGACATTTAACTAAAACACATTGTTACGAATATTAGCAACACTAAGGGGTACTACTATCTCTAAGCCGATGCTGGGCAGTGACGTGAATTCACATCAATAATTCAATCATTGTGTCTACACATACACGTACACGCAGCGGAGAGGCAACGCACAGACACATTTAGATATCTTATCTGAGGTGCTCCTAAAGGTATGCAATTGTAATTGTGGAAGTGTCGCTCACACATACAAGCGCATGGGGTATGAGAGAAGCTATAAAAATTATACATCTGTAGTTGTATCTGAGAAATTTATTACTAACTAGTAAGTTCTGGAATTAGAAAAGCTTAGAAATACGTAACAAGAAAATCGGACTGTATAAAAAGGCGGCAACAGTAGAAGCGAGAAGTCAGTTTCGTTTTAACTATCAATCAGTTTTTGATTAAGCACGTAATCTGTCGGGCAATAGTAGCGTTTCATTTGAGCTAATAATTAGTTTGGTTATTGAGCAAGCTATTCGTTGCAAAGTATAAGTGTTATTGTGAAGTACTTTAATAAAGGCTATTTTTCCATTATTCGATATTGGAGTTATTTATTCAACAGTTTAGCGATACGAACGTTGGCAGAAAATTGAAAATAAGACGAATTGCAGCAAATTCGTTACAATATTTATTATACATATAATTTTGTTCACAATATTTTATTTTTCAACGAGACATCAAGAACACGGCTTCTCCCGAGATTCTCGAATTACTCGTAAGGCTTGCGAGATTCTCGAATCTCGAATTATTCGTAATACTCGCGATCTTCTCGGCTTTAAATTCAGTCGCTGCATAGGCAATATTCTATACATTTCGGGGTTTTTACTTTTGGTTTTGCGGAAATTTTGGCTTGTGCTCCAGTAGAAATCGAAAGCTCTATATAAAACAGCCAATGAATCGATTAAGTTGAATGTCGAGAAAGTTGCGAGCCTTACGAGTTATTCGAGATTCGAGAATCTCGCTAGCCTTACGAGTAATTCGATATTCGAGAATCTTGCGAGCTTTACGAGTAATTCGGGATGAGAGAATCTCGCGAGAAGGTGAGACTCGCGAGAAATCTCTTCTCGAACATGTTCAAGAAATCGTAAGCTCTATAAACTACACCAGTAAGAAAGTTCAAGTTCGAGTGGGAAAGAGCAATATACAGCTTAATATGAGACTGTAGTAATGCTTAACTTTGTATGGAAATAGATCTTAATATAAATTATTCAGCACGCTGTTTTATTAAAAACCAACGAATTACACGCAAACATATCCGTACCACGTGAAAAGACGAGTACCGGTGTGTATACGTAACATTTTCTTTTTATACTCAGGTGAGCAGAGCTCACAGAGTATATTAATTTTGTTCGCATAACGGTGCCCCGTAACGGTATAAACTAATCGAGATAGATATAGACTTCTCTATATCAAAATAATCTGGGAAAAAAATTAATTTATTTAGCCATGTCCGTCCGTCCATCCGTCCGTCTGTCCGTAAACACGATAACTTGAGTAAATTTTGAGGTATCTTAGTGAAATTTTGTATGTAAGTTTCTGGGCACTCATGTCAGATCGCTATTTAAAATGTATGAAATCGGACTATAACCACGCCCACTTTTTCGATGTCGTATATTTCGAAAAACCGAAAAGGTGCGATATTTCATTACCAAAGACGGATAAAACGATGAAACTTGGTAGGTGGGTTGACGTTATGACGCAGAATAGAAAATTAGTAAAATTTTGGACAATAGTCGTGACACCGCCCACTTATAAAAGAAGGTAATTTAAAAATTTTACAAGCTTTAATTTGGCAGCTGAGTTTGTAATGTTCGGTTACGCCAGAACTTAGCCTTCCTAGTTTTCCAAAAATATTGTTATATTTTTGATCGATTTGTTATTACAGTGTTATCAGTTCATTATAGGGCGTCATTGTTTTGTTATCGAAAAGTTATCAATTTTTTATCGAAAAATTATCGATTTACTATCGAAAAAATTTCGATTTATCTTTAAAATTTATCGATTTAATATCGAAAAACTATATATTTCTTATCGGAGCGTTATCGACTTCTTGTCGACTACTCATCGGTTTGTTATGAAACAAAAACCGATAAAATTTTAATATTATATCGATGACGCCAAATTAAAAAAAAGACCACAATCATAAATTGTTACGGAAAAATTCATTAAATGTGAATAAGTATAACACTCATTGGTCACATTTTGGTGTAATTAGTATTCAAGGTAAATACGAGTACGTTTCTGTTGTGGTTTGCCATTATCAATAGTAAAGCTCACGTAGTTTTTGGCACTCACAATTGCTTTGTGGTTTTTTGTCAATGATTGTTCATACAGTTTTTCTATAAAAAGTAGATTCACTTAAGTTTCAAAAGATACACTTCAACATAATCAACTTATATATTTATGTAGTAAAAAAAATCAGTAGATAAATATGTATGTAAATACACGAATCTTGCTGATTCACATTCTTTTATGGTTAGTTAAAATTTTTATTAGCAATTTGCTTTTTGCTCAATTTTTATGACAGGCACAGTGCGTGTGAGTTGCACGCAAAAGATTAACTCACAAACCTAGCCGTTCCAGAAAACTATTCATCGTTACAATAGTGTTATGAGTCACACTAGGTATCAAGATTTAACAATATTTAGATTTTCAGATTTCCTTTAATAGGACGTGAATAAAATTACATATTTAAAAATATTTAATAAGTCGTATACGATAGATGGTTTTTCAGTTTGATCGTTGAGCAAACTTCTGGTAGCACTATGGACTCATTCAGTCTGTCTGGGGTCTTCACTGAACGATCAGTTCAACCTTGCTTAACCTACCAGAGTAAATGCGCTTAGGGTTGGGCCCGCGGCTTGTTATACAATCACGTATCGAAAAGCAATTTCACTCAAACGATAAATCCTGATGATAACAAGTTATGAATCTAGTGAGTACTGGTAGCCACCATTTCACATATTGCCCTAATCCGATTGCCAGTTTCAGTGTTATTGCGATTTAAAAAATTTGTTTCCATAAGAGATCGTATAACGCGATGCGGGCCCTGTTTTCACCATTTCCAGTTAAGTTAGCTTTTATCTGGAAAATAGCAATCTACCAGATAGCTTCATTTGACATTTTCGTTAAAACAAATCGGAAAATCTATTGTGAATATACGAAAACTAACCAAACAGTTGAATTTTGTTTACAATTTTTCCTTGGACTTAACTGAGACGGGAAGCTTCAGTTAGCATTGAGAAAACGAAAATTTCTATAACTTGTGGAAAAGTGGCTAACTGAAGCTGGTGAGAACGGCCCTTAAACGGTACAAGAGATATTTATTCTAAAAATCCCACCTTTAAATTTCGATACAGACTGTCAAAAGAGATTCGTTTGGTAAAAGATATGAAAAATATACCAAATTAAATAAAAAGTAAATACTACAACAATTTTAACTGAATTATTTTTTTAACAAGCAACACATTTGTCATGCATAGCATGTACTTGTTGCGTGTTGCGTGTTGCACGTTGCCTTGCTTTCTAGTTCCCTTTAATGCTCTTTAATGCATATTTACATCAACAATCCAGTGCAACCATACACAAACTTAACTAAACACCTCAATCAGAGCACTGATTGGGAGCAAGATAAATGTGCACAAACCTTACATGCACCATGGCTTGCCACACCTCAAAACACCTTACCCTACACGCTGCATTATGATGCATTAGCGCAGCACACATCAAACGCTGAAAAGCAACAAAAAAAAAATCAACGAACTTGACTAAATATTCGATCATATGGCAAATACCATGGCAAAAGCAACATCAACAACAACAAATACAAATATCAGAGCAGCCGCATTAAGTATGCACTTCTGAATTTGTGCTAATGCGTGTCGTATCACTGCTTCAAACATAAACACATACATCTGTGTATACATATACCGCATTTGCTCTTGCCACATGCTCGTATGCCACTTGATATGCGCATTCAACATTCTGCTGCTAAACTAGTTAAGTTGGCCAACAGATTTTTTTTTTTCATCCAGCACTATATGTAGATATATGTGTGTCTGTATTTGTTGCAAGTGTTGCATGCACCTAACGCGCCTGCACTTAACCCTTAAATGCATTGCGTTTCCGTTTGGCAACATAGCATCAAAAGTTCTATAATTTCGCATATACTACAGATAACGGTTTAATTCGTGATGTAAACTTTTGGCTACATACTGTTCAAACGAAATCGTAAGTTGACTCGTGTGTTTTCATTGATCGTCCTTTTTTTGGCGCAATTTTTTGACATGAGTATACACATTGTCCATAAGTAGTGAAGTGTGAACTTTGAAAAGCGTTGTAAAATAATAAATAAAGCATCAAATGTTATTTAAAATTATTGTTTATACATAAAAAGGTATGTATTTGCATTTGCAGCAGTTGTATATATAAAAATAATTTTGATTGTTATCAAATTACCATTTGGCTACATTGTGCATATAATCATAGTTTGTTCAACTTGTGTGATCACTGTTAATTCTCTTGTTCAGTTGCTTCCAAAATGAATAAACCATTCAAATCAGTGGAGGAGCTTACGAAATATTTGCTGGAATATAATAGCAACGAAAGTGAAAATGAGAATGGCTTTGACGACGATATAGAGGGCCCAGACTTTGCTCCGACTGATCTGGCACATTCTGATGATGATACAGAAATAGATGCAATCACGCAGCCTCCTTTAGCTCCGAGTCCGTCATTGGAATGTAATTCTACAGCCCTTTCAACCGAAGATTTTGGAGAACGCACCAAAAAAAACATCATTTGGGAAAAAAAAATTTACAATTAAATGAAGATCAACTCCAATTTCATGGCAACGATAAATAGACGGTGAATTATTAAGTTTAGAGACTCCATACCAGTTTTTTTGTTACTTTTTTTACTGATGAACTTATTATGAACATTGTGGAACAGACATATTTGTACAGTGTACAAAAGAATCCAGAGAAACATAACAAATATGTTCCGTCCGACATAAAAAAGTACATTGCCATTGTAGTGTACATGTCTATTGTACATGCGCCGAGTATTAGATCTTATTGAAGTGATAAACTGGGCATTTCTTTTGTAAAAGACATAATGCCAGTCAACGCCTTTGAAAAATGGCGGCAGAATATACTCTTCAATGATAATTCTTCTTTTATACCACTTGGTCAAGAAGGGCATGATCGGTTATATAAAATAAGGCCCCTAATCAATCATCTTCTTTCCAAATTTAGAAGCATACCATTTGAAAAGCAACTGGCCATCGTCGAACAAATGTGCTCAACAAAAGTGAAACACTTCATGAAGCAATATATGCCAATGAAACCCCATAAATGGGGTTTCAAATTGTTTGTTTTGGCAGGAATTTCTGGATTTGCCTACAATTTTGAAATATACACTGTTGCTGAAAACAATATGCCCAGATCGCATGACGAACCAGATCTTGGGGCAACATCAAACATTGTTTTGCGTTTGTCTCCTATTATTCCAAGACAACAAAATTATCGCATATATCATGACAATTTTTATACAGCCATTCCACTGATGGTGTATTTAACCAAAAAAGGTATTTTCTCGCTTGGAACTGTTCATATAAACAGAATTCCAAATTGTAAATTACCAACAGAAGCCGCAATGAAAAAAAAAGAACGCGGAAAAAGCCATGAATATATGACGACTATAGATGGAGTCGATATAACTTCAGTTGTTTGGAAGGATAATAAATATGTTAACCTAATATCTTCTTTTGCAGGAACAACTCCTGAAATATTAGTAAAACGATTTGATCGGAAAGCTGGCAAAGTAGTTGATGTAAAATGCCCAAATATTATTCAAGAATATAATCGTCATATGGGAGGCGTGGACCTCTTAGATGGTTTAATGGGTCGGTATAAAATTGCAATTAAAAGTAGAAAGTGGTACTTGTGAATACTTTATCACTTGATTGACATGACAATGGTCAATGCATGGTTGACCTACAAACGCGTACTGAAGCAGAAGAACAAAACGGAATCTGATCTTCTAAACCAAGCTGGTTTTCGTCTTGAAGTAGGTCTTTGTAACAGTCAAGTGAAAGTGGGAACAAAACGTGGTAGACCAAGTAGCATAGAACCAGTTTCCAATTCAAATGAAGAAGAAAAGAGGTCCTGCTCAACATGTTCCTCCCAAGGATATTCGCAGAGATGAAAATGGGCACTGGCCCGAGCACACAGAAACTAAAATGCGCTGCAAATATCCTGAATGTAAGGGCTTCAGTCGCGTTAAATGTGAAAAATGTGGCATTGCTCTTTGTTTTAACAACAAAAATAATTGTTTTAAACTTTTTCATATAAATTAATATATCATTTACATGTTTTTTGAACAATTTAAATTGAATAAAATAGTTTTTTCTCCGTGCATTTTCGATTTCTTTCAGTCCTGAAAATTTTCACTATATCGCTCTAATAACACATGATGTAGCCATTTGGCAACATACCCTTATCCTTAAGAAAAAAGGACAATTTTGAGCACTAAAATTTTTTTTGTTATTTTTTCATGACTTTAAAAGCAGTTATCTCTCGCTTAAAAAAAAAAAATCAAATCGGAGATGTCATGCATTTAAGGGTTAAGCTCACATGTGCACATACGTATATGCGCTGCAAATTGCTGGCGTGCTGCAATATGTAGTACGTTTGATTTAGTTACCAATGTTGCCACAAACACTCAAAGTGTCCGTCATCTTCTGTTCCAGATCCAATTAAACATTTTGATGCATTTGCTTCTATTAACTTTTTATGGCGGCTGCTTTGGTTAATGTGCTTAGGTGTTTTTTTTTTTTTAATTTAGCTTTTTTTTTTTTTTTTTTATTACACACCTTCTTGATCAACTTCATATTTAGCACGCATATGCTCTCCACCATTTAGTATTTACTCCATTGCCTCTTCGCGCTCGGCACTGAACGCAAATTCGACGCCTTTTTAGCCATTTGCGCCTCTAGCCTAGCTGAGCTTAACTTCCTCACGTCTTCTCTCTTTTATTTTTTTAAATTTTCTTATTTGTCTATTGAGTCCTGTCATTGTGCGAGACAAAGTACTTGGCAATTACCACAACCAACCAAAATGATTTAATGCAGTTTATACGCTGTCAGATCACATGAAGTGAACGATTTGAATTTAATTGAAGTCGCCTCGTATAGACCACAATTTACAACAACAGCACATGCAATATAGCATTATCCTATATGAAGTCGTGCAGCAATATAAATATGTATCTATGTGCCTCAAGTGAATGTGAAGAGAATAAATTTTATTTGCTCGAATTTGGCTTGTAATCTGTTTAAATCTTATAAGTCTGTTAGGGCTCGAGGCAAAGGTATGCAGTAGGTCTTTTTGGGTGCTTGCAATATATGTAGTTATTCAGGAGCGCTTGCCTGGCATTTCAGATTATTTATGTGTATGTTATTAGCGCTCCTTCGAAAAGGCAACATGAAAAAAGTAGCCGAGGAATAGAATAACAGCAGAAACCTATTTTTATTTTATATTGCCAACTTTATTTTACCGTGGCCTTGCAAAAGTTAGCGGTAACAGAAGTTATTTCCGTGCATGCCGAAAATTTTGACTTTCTTTATCCGATTTCTTACCAGATTTCAAGAGATATGGGACAGAGCTATGAACAGGGACAGATAATTGGACTGATGAGGAAGTGAGAGAAAGGAAGAAGAAGAAAGAATGAGATATGGAGATGATAATACAGAGAGAAGGGGGGGGGGGGGGGGGGGGTGGAGATAGGGAGCTGTAGATATGGGAGGACGAGTACGAGGAGAGGGAGCGGAATTGGAGGAGGTAAATGGTGAGCTGGAGGTAGAGGTAGAAGTAAAAGTAGAGACAGAAGTAAATGTAGAGGAAGAGGGAGTGGCAGGGCGATAGATTTGTGAGCGAGGGAGAGGAAGTGGGAGAGGAGAAGGATACGAAGTGGGATAGCATGAGAAATAGAGCGAGGATTACGAGAATAAGGAAAGCGTTGAATGTGATAATTTAAAATAAAAAACAAAGGGGGATAGGGAGAGGACGCTGAGGAGGATAAGGAGAGAGGAATTAAGAAATTATATAAGAAATTAAAATAATATAAGAAAGGCAACGGATCAAATCTTGAAGTGTTTTCATAACTTTCATAAAAATGAAATTTTAACCGGATTTCGAGATCCATCTGTACACCCACCAATAAAAAATTATCAGGATGACGAGTTGGGTTGATTTAATCATTTTTTTCTGTCTGTCTGCCCATTTGTCTGTTTGTCAATTTGTAAAATACCTTAATAAAATTTGATGTCCGATTAAACATTTGTCGGAACCGATCGGATCAGACTCCCAATAGCAGAAGTATTCCATACAGCCGATTGTTCGGAAAAGCTTGGTTGAACTGCTGAACTTTGAGTGATTATTACCCGCTAATTCAACCAGGAACAAGCTAGGCGGGACAAGACTGCAAGTTAAACCTTGCACAAAATATCAAGGAGTCTTTATAGACAGTAAGTTGTCGTGGAAGCTGAACTTGCAGGGGAGAGTGAAAATGGCTTCGGTGGCACTTTATGCATGTAAAGGAATGCTCGGGTGTACGTGGAGTTAATCCCCATCCCCCCCCCCCCCCCCCCCCCCCTCTTACTGGGTATTTACAGCGATTGGTAAGTCTATTCTCGTTTGGTGGAAAGCTGCACACAAAAGAGCCCCAACGTCTGCACTGTATGATATTTTGCATATTCCACCTGAAGACTTGTTGGCAAAAAACATAGCGTTAACAACTGCAACGATGCTCAGTGCCTCGGGGCAGCTTGAGCCCAGACTATATGGTCATAAATGTATATTGTCATCAACTACAGGACGAACACACAACTTAATTGCATATCTGCGGTTCGAAGGGGCTCTTAGAGCCACAATAGAGGCGGATGGTTAATGTAATGTTGCCCAAATGACGTATGAGGCGATACACGTGTACACCGATGATTCAAAGTAGTGGAAGGAGTAGGGTCTGCGGTATACTGTGCTGATCCGGAAACAAGAAGATCCTACAAGCTGCCAGATTACCGCAGCGTTTTGCAGGCGCAAGTAGTAGCCTCTACCAAAGCAGTTGAACTACTGGAAGGAAATAGCTTGAACTACAGCCCTGTC
The DNA here is from genome assembly GCF_040869045.1 of Eurosta solidaginis. Classification (NCBI taxonomy): domain Eukaryota; kingdom Metazoa; phylum Arthropoda; class Insecta; order Diptera; family Tephritidae; genus Eurosta; species Eurosta solidaginis. Next base: position 26,656,436 of record NC_090321.1, on the reverse strand, counting down.
AGCTTTATTATTGATATCTGAGTAACAACTAAGGCAATAATCTCGCATAGCATAGCATCTAAAAGTAAGTAAGAGTGTAATAAATTCCTGGACAGGAACGGGGCAGAGAGAATCACACATCTATATTGGGTCCCTCGCTAGAAGGGAGTGAAAAGGGGGATGAACTAACTGCAAAAGGCGCATCCCTCGAAGTTTACTCCGTAGACAATTACATTGGGCGAGTTTAAGGGAATGCGAGGGGTGCACATCATCGACCAAGTGGGGAAAGGAATTGTAAGAAGGAGCTCACTTTTTCTGAAGTTTTCAATCGACATCAGTATAAGCAAACAGTCAGCTGATTACTGACGAGATTTGCTGTGTGCAGCCAAAATCGTCTAAGAATTAAGAGCCTGATTTTGTCGAAGGGCTCTTTAGACGAAACAGACTTCTAAATCTTAAGCCCTCTAGACTTTTCCTTGAGTCGATGGGCAAATAAGTCAACTATACTGCGTCAAACCTAACGGCTTTGAAAGCTTGACTTTATATATCTGCGAAATTTTTATGTTTTTAAAAACTGCCGTATTTGCTGATAATCCCAGCAAAGCACCAACTTGACTGTACATACATAATAATTTCGATGCCTTGTTTAATACCTCGATTACAGTCATTAATGACCAATTATCGATCCGATATCGTAAGCGCACCTCATTGACCTTATAGCTTTCTTTCAACCACCTGAGTGCTCCCTAATGGATTTTTGCAAATTAAATTTAAACTCTCATTATTGTATTCCCATATAATAATGATTGCATTTGATACGTACTTATATACATACTTAAGCCTGCTACTTAAGTAAAGTATAAATGTGATAATAGCGTAATAGTAATAGCTAATTTAACGCAAGTGTATATCCATTACCGTTAATGGTGTAGCGGTAGATATTAGAAAGATGGGCTTAATGGAAATTATACGGACCATTATCTGGTTGTAAGCTGCAAAGAAAAATACAGAAAGCTTAACATTTATTTATTATATAAATTTTAAAGTAAAATAAATAAATAAAAATAAATACCAACAACAACTAATTTAAAATCACTTAACATGTACTAAAGCACCAGCAATCGATTCATCGTAATGCAATCATAATAAAACCAGCAACCAAAGGCATACCGCCAGCAATAATAAACAGCGTTAAAATGCCGCATATTTAGAAAATAAGAACAAGCGCATAAAATATGATAATATATATGAACACATAAACAAGATGTAGTCGGTTCCAAAAAAAAAACCAACAAACAAAGCGAAAAAGAAATCAAAAGAACAGTAATAAAAATTTGCACAAAAGCAAATGTAAAACTCAACTGATAAAATTTAATAGTAAGAACGTATATTTGGATTCGCACAGTGGGCTTTTGAGAATATTCTACCAAAAAAAGGTATATCTCCATAACAGCGCGAGATAAAGCAGGTCATAAAAGGGAACTCCTGGCTTGACTGGTAGGATGCCCGACCAGCCATTCTCTTACCAGCAACTTTGTATGTTGATTACGATAGAAAAGGTTTTCGAGCTTATTATTAGTGATAGTCTACAGCATACCGTGAAAAGCCCAGGAGGTTTGTGAAATAGTCAGTTTGGATTTTTAAAATCAAGATTCAATGTAGATGCAATACAAACAGTTGTCAACATAGCCCGTGAAGCCATAACCTGTGGTCAAATAAAAAGAAGCACTGATTGCTTTGGATATTATTAATGCTTCTAACACTACGAACTGGATGCAAATAATGACAGAGCAAAGAAACTTTGGTACACCTGCTTTCCTACTTAGAATAATTGGTAGCTATTTAAGCGAATAATAATACCCCTCTTTCAAACGGAATAGGGACCAAGAAAACACAGCGCAACCGGCGGTAGGCCAACATTATGGATTTTTAGGGCCAACACTATGCAATGCGATTTATGACGGTCTGCTACAAATCGACCTTCCCAGAGGCATGCAAATTGTCGCCTATGTAGATGATATTGCCGTAGTTACAGTGGCCAAGAAACTAGATCTGTTTCAAGATAAGCTCGGCCTAAAATATTTTCGGAGGTTATCGCGCCTTACTTTTATTTTTAATGATGTCGTATGTAGAAAAAAAGATCGGCTGACGAGCTTGGGAATGGCTAAGACTAAAATGGGTTTGGTGAGCTTGAAGCAGAATGTGGATTAGTTAGACCTAACCACAGGAGGAGCATTTCATTAGGAATTTAGCTCCCTTGGTAAGCAGAAAATTAGATTGTTGGACTGCTTTGAGCAAGATGGGCTTGCTAGTTTTGACGCGATTGATGCATACTGGAGGGGACCGCAGAGAAATGCGCATACGAAACAGTGGCGATTAAATTGGTAGGCCCAGAAAATCAAGGAATAAAGCATAAATAAATCATTTCGCGGTCTGCTGAAACAATGGGATTGGTGACTGGCTACTGAAATTTCAGCCACCGTCCGTTTTTGTTCTGATTTTAGCAATAATATCTCATATATTGATTTAGAAAGTTTAAGCTCGAACCTAAGGCCCAAGGATCGGGGATCAAGGGGTTGTGTGACACAACCCAATAAATGGATTGCCAGCGCCATTTATAGTTGCTCCGATACAACTGTCAACCTCATCCTGCCGTGGCGAATCCTGTTTCTTTAGTAGCAGAAGCTCAGGCGATCGCAAGTGCCTCATTGAACTAGGGAGAGGGAGCATAATGGCCGCGAAGATCAAATCCTTCCCGAGACGGTCGGATTTGTACCTTAATGGTGCTTGTTACCGGAGTGTACGGGGCCGATATCCGCAAAGGATCATCAAAAATAAAAGCGAGAGAATAAAAAAGTTTGTTGAGAATGCGAAGGTTGGCGACCGAAAATCCCGCTACAGAGTAGGCTCCAAAGCATCGTCTATTGAAGGGCAGCAGGTATGGAAATTCAATGAATTGCTCTCCAGAAATTTGCTCAAAACAAATTACGGTGATGACCTAGCACAGGTTTACTTCCCGGTCGATTTTATAACGCGAATTCTTCATTTGGTTTCTCAAAAGCTGCCATTAATATCAGCGCTTCATAAGTCCCCAGACTGACGAATGGAAACAGGAAGACTCAACAAGAGAAATTTTCTCGTGTCTTCAAGCTTGAATTCTTTTTCCCAAATAGACAGGATAGAGAGTTGTTTATTTGAAATGTTCTTAGAAAGGACTGTACCTTCTTTCTACTAACTTATTAAGTCGAATAATCGATTACTGGCTTAGGCATTTAGTTAAACAATCGAGATTCTGATTTAACAAATAAGAACGTTAAAAATAGCGCTGAAGTTATAGCTCACCGCGAAAAGATAAAATAAAGATGATTGATGAAACTTCCAATCTAAATAATTAAAATATAAAACTAATAGATTTATTGGAATATTTATGTTGTGATTATTCCAAATTTTGGAAAATCAAATAATCGCACGATCTCATTTGAAATCATTTTTGGAAATTTTGCAACAATAGCTTGAAGCGCTCTAGAGCTTAAACTTAATCGTTTGCGCAAATAACAAATTTTGCAACAATTTTCTTCCAAACAACCCATAGTGTGGCATACCGAGAGCGGGTACACACCATACTTACACGCATGCGCAGAATAAAATAAGCCAAAACAGTAACAACAATAACAGCATAAGCAGTAAAAATGATAATTTTACAATCCACTTAGGTGCAGCAAACATTTATTTCTACATTAACTGCATCAGCCACTTGCAGCCATTAGTAGTCAACAGCCAGCCCGGTAGGCTTTAGGGGCAAGTTGGTTGGTGTGAGGTATGCGGAACATCTACTTTTGGCGCAACTTTTAGGCAGTATATTTTAGTGATCATTGAACAAGGTGGTCACCGCTATCACCATCAACATCAGCGTCAACACAGAAAACATCAACGACGAGCAATCAATGTCGAATTGAAGGTATTACATCCTGTAGCACGCTGTGGCAGTGGCAATGGCAATGAAATACGACAACCGACAGATGGAGGCAAGTTAAACTTGAAGAATACTAAGCCGATGGCACAAAAATTCCGAAAAGTTGCTGACACTGTTGAAAATAAAGCAACAGTAGAAATTGATTGAACTAGTTGCCGAGCAAAGTGATGTTTATTTCCATCATATTGCGATATGTACGCTGCGTATGCGCTTACTGTAAGTTCGGCGTGCCGCTATGCGTCAAATTCGCATACTTGTTTGTCAGCATTTGCATTCAATCAATCGATATTTACAGTGGCTTAAAAAGAGGGTGGCAGGGCTGGCAAAATGCCACGGACCCCGACCGAAGATGGCCCCTAGCGAAGAGGCAGCGAGCTCAAAATATTTATTTACATTTTAACTGAATATTTTTTTTTATTTGAAAAGTATATTTTCTAAGTTCTGTTTAAAATCCAAAGTGAGACAGCCAAGTGAGATAGACACATAGGTGCAGTGAAATAACTCCCAAATGAAATAACTTCCATGAAATAACTCCCGATGAAATAAGTCCCAATAAAAATGAAATAACTCCCAACTTTAATAAATGAAATAACTCCCAAAGAAGGAAATGAAATAACTCCCAATATTTGCCATTTATTTCATAATGAAACCACAAGTCCCAAAAAAAAAAAAAATGAAATAACTCCCAAATAAGGAAATGAAATAACTCCCAATATTTGCCATTTATTTCATAATGAAACCACAAGTCCCAAAAAAAAAAAAAATTAAATAAATCCCAAATCAAAATTTGCAATGGTATCTTTATACTATATAATCAGTTACAATGAGATTTGAAAATACAGCCAACTATTATGTACATATGTAAAAGTTACAATTACAAGAAAAATTGAATAATGTCGTCGAAGTAAACGTAATTTATTTAAAAAAATCGCGTTTTTTTTTATGAAATTTACATAATTTATTAAAAGTAAAAAATAAAAGGAACAAGTCTGCGTAGAACACCTTTCCGCCACGGTTATACCACACACCCGGACTTGGCATGGCGTAGCCCAGGGTTATTCTTTATAAGCGCTTATGCAGAAAGGTGTTCTACGCAGAATTACTGTGCATCGCGCGATTTTTTATTCCAAATTTTCTATTTTGTTGTCAAATAAATAAATAGAGTTGAATGAAAAAGGTCCATTCGTTGGTACTATTTAAAAATTTTTCATTCGTTGGAACAATTTAAAGCATCTGGTACCACCAAACAAGCAGTGAATTAGATAAAATGGCTGTATGCTTGTGTTCGCGGAAAGTAAACAAATAAATCATTAAATTTTACAATAAAACGCAAATTTAAACAAATGAAAATAGTTGATTGTCGTTTTATAAACATTATAAAGTGTACTTATGTATAAAATTCTTATGAAAGTGTTCGTATGTTGATAAAAAGTGATAGTGGTAACTTTAACTACTAATTACTAGTAAATTGTTAATAACAATTAAAAACTACTTACTGGTTCTCGTTGGGGAACTCCCTGAGAACCTATGTGCAAAATTTTAAAGTTCAAACCCCTTTGGTTTACGAATAAAACCAATTGGTCGCTTAATGTATAGCCGACCCATAGAAACTGTTAGAAGGACGTCAAAGTTTGATAAAATGTATTTTTGAGAAAATGAAATAACTCCCAATGCCTGAATTACAAACAATGAAGTAAGTCCCAATAAAAATGAAATAACTCCCAATTTCAAAAAATTATGAAATAACTCCTAAAGAAATTTTATTGGGGAGTATTTCATTTGGGAGTTATTTCATTATGAAATAATTACCAGCAAAAATTATGAAATAAGTCCCAATTCATTGGTAAATATTTGGGGGTTATTTCATTTTTTTGTTGGGAGTTATTGCATTTGGGAGTTATTTCACTGCACCAGCTAAATACCACAATACAAGTTCAAGTTAATTGTTAGTTATTTCAACCAAACTAAACAAAAAGATGTTGAATCATTTCTAGAGATGGACACGTTACACGTGAGAGAGGTTATTCATATGGAAAATTTTTCTGAAACAATTCAACAAATTTATAATTTTTTTGGGGCATAGTATCAAAAGATGGAATATTTTATAAAGTTTTATATCTAAAATAATTGAGTCTTTAACTTCAATAACATTAAAAGCATCATATCCTACTATATGGGCAGGACGTTATGATGTCGTTTTTGCATTAAAAGTTCTGTTTGTTGAGGTCCCGAAAGCGCTAACGAAAACATCCTGTTAAATTGCAAATCAAACGAAAGCAACGAAACTCAAAAAGAAGATCGAAAACTACAATTTTTTTATGTTATTGGTGTTCCATTGCAAGATCCTACTTACTGTCGATGCAGCCTCTAAAGCACTTCAGTCTAAAGATATCGATTTTAAATGCCTTAAAACGTTTAAAAATTTGTCTATAAGAAATGGAAAGGAATCGACATGAATTTGAAAATTTAAAAATGGAAGCGAATAGTGTAGCAGGAAAATGGTCCAAAACCCCTAAATTTTCTAAAACTCGCCAGAGGATGCTAAAATGCCATTTTGATGAGCTCGGCGAAGATGAGCGTCTCGAAGATCCGGAAAGTTTGTACAAAGTGAACATATTTTATCGAGTATTGGACATCATTATAAATCAATGGAAATCGCGTTTCATTCCAAAGAATAAAATCGTTTCAAATTCCAGCGTTTTGCAGCGTTCCACTTTAAAAATTTCAAATGACACTGATCCATTGAAAAAAGCTTTAAAAATTGTTGAGATATATATAAAAAAAATACATACCTGAATCATTTGCCAGAGAAATTCTCAGTTTTTGACGCACTTTCAGAGACAGAATAGAAAAATCGTTGTGTATTAGAGATTTCGCTGTTTTATTAATAAAAAAAAAAATATTTTATGTTTTGTAGCTTTCTTGAAGTATGCACTGCATTACTGTTATTTCACATTTAAGTAATCATAGCCGTCCAACAAATTACGGCAGTCGCTTCTCCGGCGGATTATCTGGTGCCAAAATTTGTCACACCAAGGCAATCGTGGTCACCCCAAGCCAATCGTTTTCCACCTGACCCTTCCAACAGAGTGGGGCTACCCTCATTCTCTGCTTCCATAGGTGGAGTATCATCTTTCATTCGCATAACTTGACCTATCCAGCAAAACCGCTGTGCTTTAATTAGCTGGACAATGTTGATGTGTGCGTAAAGGCCGTACAACTAGTCATCAAATCTTTTTCGTTATTCGCCGTCGCCAACACGTAGAGGTCCGTAAATCTTAGATATTTTGCAAAGAAGCTAATGCATGAGCCCTACCAACTTCTCGCCGCGGTATTTGAATAGCTCCGCTGGCAATACATCAGCTCCCGCGGTCTTGTTGTTTTCTAATCTGGTTATTGCTATTCAGGCTTCGTAATAATCGGGTGGAAGGACATTAATTCCATCATCATCGAAAACGGGATCGGGTTTATCATCCATGGGCGGTGCATAGCTTTCTCCATTTTCTCCGTTTAAGAGAGCGGAGAAGTTTTTCCTCTATAACCCAAGTGCTCTCTGGACATCGGTTAAAAGGTCGCCGTTTATATTCTTACGATGATTTTCCCCGCACTTTGAACCTTCTGTCCGTCGCCAATCAGTTAATGTAACCGTTTACAAAATGCCAGTTCCAAGCTGACGTACAAAAATGACAACCAAATTCAAATTCTCGATGGCGACCTTAAAAGTTTCCAACAAAATAAGGCTAAAGCTATGAATATTGTGGGCTTGTGTTTGTATGCATGTATATTGGGGTGGTCCTTATAAATTAAAGCATCGATTTATCCACGCTCTCTCTTAAAGTGTGTTGCCAGGGGTTACAGTTTAGATTTCTCGCTTTTTCTATAAAAACTTAAATAAAAATATGATAAAAAATTTTAAGGACTACCTTTAAGTGATTCAAGGTTCGATTCGATGATAATTATTGTTACTTTTTAATTTTTCTAAATTTGAAAAATTTTATTTATTTTTGGAATAGTAAGTAGAAAATTTTTCAGACAACTTGCCATAGCTGTGCAGATAGATCCATTTGGAAGGGTGCTAAGCCTTCATCATCAGTACGCTTTAGGTATGCTGCGCTAACCATTTAGCTATAAAGCGTTGGTTTGTTCGACTGGCAAATTTGCTACTTCTATTCCTTCTTACCAAATATATTTACTACCTTTATGTAAATGGACCAAGATATAGAAGGCAATTTTTTCTTTTACACAGATATAGTCTTGTGGAACTTTGACTAAAAAACATTAACAATAGCCCTTGTAAAAGAATTTTGGGATTTAAAATTATAAAGGTGGATCGCAGTCTTTCAATTTAAGACAAACCCTGTACTTGGGATTAACTAATTGATTATTAAAAATTTAAACACCAGCTCTACCTTTATAATTTTAAATCCCAAAATTCTTTACAAGAGCTACTGCTAAAGTTTCTTAGTCAAAATTCAACAAGACTATGTCTGCATTAAACGAAAAATTGCCTTCTATTTTCTGGTCCATTTATATAAAGGTAGTCCTTAAAATTTTTTTTTATAATCTTTTTATTCTCAATTTTTTAGTACTGCCTACAAAAAGGCAATTGTAACTTTGATTAGTAATTTAAGTAATTCCTAAGTGAAAATTCGTATTTATTTATTTGTTCAAAATAGCAAGATTTTAGAGAATTAGTGGAATTTTGGCAACAAAACACAGAATTCCAACCCGCATCATAACAAGAGAATTCCACCTCGTTTGTCAGCTACTTAATTTTCACACAGGGATGCACCTTAACGTTAAGCTAATCGTTTATCAAAAAATTTCCACCGTTTCCGTTGAAACACTTCGAAATATTATCGATAAAGAAATTATCAAGATAAATTGTATCTCGTTTTTAACCGAAACGAAAAGCTTTCGTTTACGTTAAAAACGTTAACAAAAACGTGATACTTTATGTTTGAATTGTGCTGGCAATGCTATAGCCATGGTGAAGCCGTAAGGTGGTAACAACGAGGGCACATACACACACAAACTCCATGTAATTTGTTTGTGTAATTCGTTGGTGGTAATGTCAAAAATACTCTGAGAAATGTTCGTACTGTCAAAATTCATGAGAAAAGTTGCAATCAGCTTGGCGAATGCTTTCACCTTTAATGACTCCGCCATCAATCAGCTTTGCCAGCATAGTTTTAAATTAATAATCAACATAAACGATTTGATTTCGTTTTGATATGGCAGAAAACGAAACGAAATCATTTCGCCAATTTGACGTTTTTAACGTTAATAAACGAAACGAAATGACTTTGTTTCGTTTACTAACGTTAATTATCGTAACGAAATGATATCGGTTCGTTGGTTAAGCATGCCTGTTTTCACAGCTGTAAATCGTGGTGAAATTCGCGTACGCCTGAAAGTCTAAAAGAATCGTGGTGAAAGTCGCGTGCGCCTTAAAGTATGCAAGGACGTGCATTGAGTTTGGTGTTCAACGAGGTTGAATTCTACAGCGCCTGTAACACTCAGCCGGCTAGCCATGAAGGTATGGCCTAATCTTCTAACAAGTTCGAATTTTGCGTTACGTAGCTCAAATTGTTTGATCAAACATTGCACTGTCACCGAGTTTTAAACTATATTTGAGGTTTAAAGTCTCTAGATATCCAGGAAGATAGTTAAAAATCCATTGCACACGGCCCAAATTTCACGCCGCTAGCTTACCGGCAAGTTACTCAAAAATCGATCACAAGATTCACCTTTTTTTTCAGGGATTCGTAGTTATATCAATTAGCACGCCAGCTGGCGGGACTTTTTTTTCTACAAATTGTATTGTCACCAGGTCTCGAACTGTTTGCCAAGTTACAAGTCTCTAGGTAACCGGGAAGTTAGTTAAAAATGGATTGAAATATTCCCAAATTAAAATTAATTTTCCTAATATCTCGATCTATGCGCCACCTAGCGGAATTTTTTTGATAAAATATTGCATTATCATCAGGTTCTGCCCCACGGCCCAAGTTTCAAGTCTCTAGCTCACCGGCAAGTTACTCAAAAATCGATCGCAAGATGCCCCTCGTTTTTCAGGGATTTGTACTTATCTCAATTAGCACGCCACATAGCGGAACTTTGTTTTCTACAAATTGTATTCTCACCAGGTCTCGAACTATTTGCCAAGTTACAAGTCTCTAGGTAACCGGGAAGTTAACTAAAAATGGATTGAAAAATTTAGATAATTTTTCTAATATCTCCATCCATGCGCAACCTAGCGGAATTTTTTGATAAAATATTGCATTTTCACCGAGTTCTGACTTACGGCTCAAGTTTCATATCTCCAGCTCACCGGTAAGTTACTCAAAAACCGATTGCATGATTCCCCTCGTTTTCGCGCCACCATCAAGCCTCGAACTGTGCGCCGAGTTTCAAGTCTCTGGGTCACCGGGAAGTTAGTTAAAAATGGATTGAAAAATTTCCAAATCAAAATTAATTTTCTTAATATCTCGATCCATGCGCCACCTAGCGAAATTTTTTTGATTAAATATTGCATTGTCACTGGGTTCTGACTCACGGCCAAAGCTTCAAGTCTCTAGCTCACCGGGAAGTTACTTAAAATTCGATCGCAAGATTCCCTGATTTTTTTCAGGGATTTTCGTTTATCTCGATTCGTCTGCCACCTGACGGCATTTGGTTTTCCACGAATTGTAGTGCCAACGAGTCGCAAACTATGTGCTAAGTTTTTCAAGTCTCTGGATCACCGAGAAGTGTGTTAAAAGTCAATCGCAAAATTTTCATTTTAAAATTAATTTTCTATATATCTAGCTCCGTGTACCACCTAGTGGATTTTTTCACTTCCATTATAATGTCTCCCAGATCTGAACTATGTTCTAAGCATCAAGTGTCTAGCTTAACGGGAAGTTACCGAAAACACTTTTCCGTGGGTCAAAAATTCGTATGGAAATGAGGGGACAAACATGAAAGCAAATTAATATAAAGGTAATGAAAAATCAAATTGATTTTTTTTATTTCTGATACACAAAATTGATAATGCTATAGTTTGTGATATTACATATAACAAGTAAGGAAGGCTAAGTTCGGGTGTAACCGAACATTACATACTCAGTTGAGAGCTATGGAGACAAAATAAGGAAAATCACCATGTAGGAAAATGAACCTAGGGTAACCCTGGAATGTGGTTGTATGACATGTGTATCAAATGGAAGGTATTAAAGAGTATTTTAAGAGAGAGTAGGCCATAGTTCTATGGATGGACGCCATTTAGGGATATCGCCATAAAGGTGGACCAGGGCTGACTCTAGAATTTTTTGTACGATATGGGTATCAAACGAAAGGTGTTACTGAGCATTTTAAGAGGGAGTGGGCCTTAGGTCTATCGGTGGACGCCTTTTCGAGATATCGCCATTAAGGTGGACCAGGGGTGACTCTAGAATGTGTTTGTACGATATGGGTATCAAATGAAACGTGGTAATGAGTATTTTAAAAGGGAACGGGCTTTAGTTCTATAGGTGAACGCCTTTTCGAGAAATCGCCATAAAGGTGGACCAGGGGTGTCTCTAGAATGTGTTTGTACGATATGGGAATCAAATGAAAGGTGTTACTGAGCATTTTAAGAGGGAGTGGGCATTAGGTCTATAGGTGGACGTCTTTTCGAGATATCGCCATTACGGTGGGCCAGGGGTGACTCTAGAATGTGTTTGTACGATATGGGTATCAAAAGAAAGGTGGTAATGAGTATTTTAAAAGGGAGTAATCCTTAGTTCTATAGGTGGACGCCTTTTCGCCATTAGTGTGGGCGATATGGGTATCAAACGAAAGGTATTACTGAGCATTTTAAGAGGGAGTGGGCATTAGGTCTATATGTGGACGCCTTTTCGAGATATCGCCATTAGGGTGGGCCAGGGGTGACTCTAGAATGTGTTTGTACGATATGGGTATCAAATGAAAGGTGGTAATGAGTATTTTAAAAGGGAGTAATCCTTAGTTCTATAGGCCTTTTCGAGATATCGCCATTAGGGTGGGCCAGGGTGACGCTAGAATGTGTTTGTACGATATGGATATCAAACGAAAGGTGTTACTGAGCATTTTAAGAGGGAGTGGGCATTAGGTCTATAGGTGGACGCCTTTTCGAGATATCGCAATTAGGGTGGGCCAGGGGTGACTCTAGAATGTGTTTGTACGATATGGGTATCAAAAGAAAGGTGGTAATGAGTATTTTAAAAGGGAGTAATCCTTAGTTCTATAGGTGGACGCCTTTTCGAAATATCGCCATAAAGGTGGACCAAGGGTGACTCTAGAATGTTTGTACGATATGGGTGAGTAAGGGAGTAATCCTTAGTTCTATAGGCCTTTTCGAGATATCGCCATTAGGGTGGGCCAGGGTGACGCTAGAATGTGTTTGTACGATATGGGTATCAAACGAAAGGTGTTACTGAGCATTTTAAGAGGGAGTGGGCATTAGGTCTATAGGTGGACGCCTTTTCGAGATATCGCCATTAGGCTGGGCCAGGGGTGACGCTAGAATGTGTTTGTATGATATGGGTATCAAACGAAAGGTGTTACTGAGCATTTTAAGAGGGAGTGGGCATTAGGTCTATAGGTGGACGCCTTTTCGAGATATCGCCATTAGGGTCGGACAGGGATGACTCTAGAATGTTTGTACGATATGGGTATCAAACGACATGTGTTACTGGGCATTTTAAGAGGGAGTGGGCATTAGGTCTATAGGTGGACGCCTTTTGGAGATATCGCGATTAGGGTGGGACAGGGGTGACTCTAGAATGTGTTTGTACGATATGGGTATCAAATGAAAGGTGGTAATGAGTATTTTAAAAGGGAGTAATCCTTAGTTCTATAGGCCTTTTCGAGATATCGCCATTAGGGTGGGCCAGGGTGACGCTAGAATGTGTTTGTACGATATGGGTATCAAACGAAAGGTGTTACTGAGCATTTTAAGAGGGAGTGGGCATTAGGTCTATAGGTGGACGCCTTTTCGAGATATCGCCATTAGGGTGGGCCAGGGGTGACTCTAGAATGTGTTTGTACGATATGGGTATCAAAAGAAAGGTGGTAATGAGTATTTTAAAAAGGAGTAATCCTTAGTTCTATAGGTGGACGCCTTTTCGAAATATCGCCATAAAGGTGGACCAAGGGTGACTCTAGAATGTTTGTACGATATGGGTGAGTAAGGGAGTAATCCTTAGTTCTATAGGCCTTTTCGAGATATCGCCATTAGGGTGGGCCAGGGTGACGCTAGGATGTGTTTGTACGATATGGGTATCAAACGAAAGGTGTTACTGAGCATTTTAAGAGGGAGTGGGCATTAGGTCTATAGGTGGACGCCTTTTCGAGATATCGCCATTAGGCTGGGCCGGGGGTGACGCTAGAATGTGTTTGTATGATATGGGTATCAAACGAAAGGTGTTACTGAGCATTTTAAGAGGGAGTGGGCATTAGGTCTATAGGTGGACGCCTTTTCGAGATATCCCCATTAGGGTCGGCCAGGGATGACTCTAGAATGTTTGTACGATATGGGTATCAAACGACATGTGTTACTGAGCATTTTAAGAGGGAGTGGGCATTAGGTCTATAGGTGGACGCCTTTTCGAGATATCGCCATTAGGGTGGGCCAGGGGTGACTCTAGAATGTGTTTGTACGATATGGATATCAAATTAAAGGTATTAATGAGGCTTTTAAAAGCGAGTGGCCCTTAGATGTATATGTGAAGGTGTTCTCGCGATATCGACCAAAATGTGGACCAGGTGATCCAGAAAATCATCTGTCGGGTACTGCTAATTTATTTATATATGCAATACCACTAACAGTATTCCTGCCAAGATTCCAAGGGCTGTTGATTTCGCCTTGTAGAACTTTTTCATTTTCTTCTACTTAATATGGTAGGTGTCACACCCATTTTACAAAGTTTTTTCCAAAGTTATATTTTGCGTCAATAAACCAATCCAGTTACCATGTTTCATCCCTTTTTTCGTATTTGGTATAGAATTATGGCATTTTTTTCATTTTTCGTAATTTTCGATATCGATAAAGTGGGCGTGGTTATGGTCGGATTTCGGCCATTTTTTATGCCAAGATAAAGTGAGTTGAGATAAGTAGGTGGGCTAAGTTTAGTAAAGATATATCGGTTTTTGCTCAAGTTATTGTGTTAACGGGCGAGCGGAAGGACAGACGGTGGACTGTGTATAAAAACTGGGCGTGGCTTCCACCGATTTCGTCCATTTTCACAGAGAACAGTTACCGTCATAGAGTCTATGTCCGTACCAAATTTGAGAAGGATTGGTAAATTTTTGTTCGACTTATGGCATTAAAAGTATTCTAGACAAACTAAATGAAAATGGGCGGAGCCACGCCCATTTTGAAATTTTCTTTTATTTTTGTATTTTGTTGCATCATATCATTACAGGAGTTGAATTTTGACTTAATTTACTTATATGCAGTAAAGATATTAAATTTTTTGTTAAAATTTGAATTTAAAAAAAAATTTTTTTAAAAAGTGGGCGTGTTCTTCATCCAATTTTGCTAATTTTTATTTAGCACATATATAGTAATAGTAGTAGCGTTCCTGCCAAATTTCATCATGATATCTTCAACGACTGCCAAATTACAGCTTGCAAAACTTTTAAATTACCTTCTTGTAAAAGTGGGCGGTGCCACGCCCATTGTCCAAAATCTTACTAATTTTCTATTCTGCGTCATAACTTCAACGCATCTGCCAAGTTTCATCGCTTTAACCGCCTTTGGCAATGAATTATCGCATTTTTTCGGTTTTTCGAAATTTTCGATATCGAAAAAGTGTGCGTGGTTATAGTCCGATATCGTTCATTTTAAATAGCGATCTGAGATGAGTGCCCAGGAATCCACATACCAAATTTCATCAAGATACCTCAAAATTTACTCAAGTTATCGTGTTAACGGACGGACGGACGGACGGACGGACGGACATGGCTCAATCAAATTTTTTTTCGATCCTGATTATTTTGATATATCTATATCTATCTCGATTCCTTTATATATGTACAACCAACCATTATCCAATCAAACTTAATATACTCTGTGAGCTCTGCTCAACTGAGTATAAAAACGTAGGTAAAAAAAGTAAGGGCAATCACTAACTCTGAAGTGATTGCAGACCGCAATTGCGGACTATATCGAAAGTTACGTTTTAAACGCGGTATCCACATTGCAAGAAATGAAAAAATCTATGCAAGAAACGCTCAAGAAAATTTTCGTTTATCTCAAGCGCTTTTTGCTAACTTTTTTCAAAGATGGTTTAGCAATCATGTACTGGGGAGCCGTGGTTTCGCCAAGCAATATTTGTGTATCTGATTTATTCTTGAGCAATGACCCTGTAAGAACACAGTGCGTGAAATAGAGTGACTGTATTGAATTTTTTGAATGGAATTTGCACTTCTGCTTGAGGACAAGTTGTCTTTTTCTCTTGCTTAGTTTATTATAGTTAACTTAAGCTCATTTTCAAAACGAATATGTTCATTTTAACAAAGGAAATGTCAAGCAAACCACCAATTATCAAAATATGAATGAACTGGCGAGGTGCGAATTCCGTTTATATTTTTGATTTTATAAAAATAACTGAATACTTAACCACAATGCTTCCTAGAGGGCATGTTCATAAATATACTGATATATGTGTCTTTCGTTTTATATAGCTTCTTTGAATAACAAACAATTTTTTTTTTCACATCGATTGTGTAGATTTGTGTGCTTAACTTTGGTTTCATTTACGTTTTAAGTAATATATTGTGTATCGGAAATATTTAAAAATTTGCATGCAAAAGCCATATTTATTAATTTATGGCGGCGCAGATGCTGTGGTCATTAAAAACCTTAAAGCTTCAAATGCTGGTGCTCTCCAGTCATTCGCTTCGTCGTTCATTTTCCATTCTTTGCCTATAGATATATATTGCTTTTGTTGTTTGTATTTGTTTCTTTTAATTATATTTATAACATTTAATCATTGCTATTTACGTCAATTGTTGTACGCAATTTGCATTTGCATTTGGTTGTGGCAGGGCATTATTGGGCAACAGAAGTAACTGTTCTTGTGTGTTTCTGTAAGATTCTGTGGCAAAGTGCATTCCTACGCTACTGTCAAATCAAAGCGTTTGTATTTTTATTGCCCCCTTTCCCCACTCTATCAACCAAGTGGCGCTTCTCAATTCATTTTTATATATTCACGTATATTTAAATTGCTTTAACATAAATTGTCTACCAAGTCACACTGCTGCTTTGTTATCGCTTATATTGCAAGTTGTTTGTTTATGTCCATATCTATATGTATGTATGTATGTATGCGTATTTCAGCAATAAAATCAAATTAGCACTAATTGCCAGGATCAACAACCGTTATGCAATTTTTATAAAACTATGAGAACGTCTCTAATTTTTCCAATGTTTTATGTTGTTTTGTTGATACTAAATTTATCATTAATTACGAAATTTTTGGGTGATTTTTGCATTTTATGTTTGCAAGCAATTTACGGCATTTTACATATTTTTTGGTGTTGCTGACAAAAGTATATTAGAGAAAATATAGTGATTCTGTACTCATATACTCATATACATATTTACAAGGGTATCTAAATATTAAGAGGAAGTTTCTGGAATTCTTTGAGTTTGCATTGAATATTTGTTATAAATACCAAGCTGATAACATTAAATAGTAATAATAACAGCCCGATATTTTCATAAATGAAGTTTTTCCTAATCCTGCCAAAATAGTTCCAAAAAAGGTCCAAATAAAGTCATGCAATTAATTTCGAAATGTTCCCTAACACATTCACAAAATGATCTCGAAATAGTACCTTAAACAATCCCGAAAAAATCTGAAATTAAACCTAGAATGATCCCAATATTAACTACTACAAAAAGTCTCGGAACTACCCCAAATATATTCCCATACGGTCCTTAAATGATTTAAAAAATTGTGCCGTAAATAGTTTGTGCATGACCCTAAAAAATATATGATCGCCCCGATTGCATGATAAAATAATGTTAAGTTAACATAATGTTAATTCCAACAGAGCAGACGACAGATTTTTCCCAATCCCTATTTCGGTCCAAAATAACAGTTTGAATAAGACCGTTCACAGTATATCGCATCAAGCGATCTCAGTAATAGAAAATATAAATAAATCTCTGTGAAAAAAATAAATCAAAAAAAAGATATCAAAAATAAACATATCCCACTGAGAAAGCCGTTTTTGTGCTTGGAGAACCATTTTAAAAACGAAAAAATTTCTTAGCTGGGTTGCCGCCCTGCATATATTGTGTTTACTTTTGATGTGTAAACATCTTTGCTCACGGTATGGGGGGATTCTGAATGAAAGATGTAAGCGTAAGCGTAATATTTGTAAGAGGCATGCTATATAGGAGATACACGTAGAATATATAAAAATATGCGTAGCAGGTTATTTTGGTAAATGTACTGTATGGCGTACTAGAGAATGTATAAGTTTAGGCGAAGTGTGTGGTGTAGTTAAAAATAAATAAAAGTAACATAAAATAAAAAAATTAAATAAAATAAAATGAAATGAAATAAAATAAAATAAAAAAATAAAGTAAAAAATAAAATAAAATAAGATAAAAATTTAAATAAAATAAAATAAAAAAATTTACTGCAGTTTCACCATGTGATTCGCAGTTCGAATCTCGGTGAAACCTTTGATAACATTACGAAATTGCCTGATGATTATTACGTTGGCGGTTTTCGAAATTAATCCATCGCAATATGCCAATAAATGTTTCTTTCCTTCTTTTCAGTTTCTCTTAGAAAAACATAGTAATTGAGTATTCAATTATCATAAGGCGGTGTTAAGCTCATGAATTCTTAATCACAAGTATTCAAATTAAATAATAAAATAAAATGAAGTCAAAGGAAATAATATACAAATTTTTTTGGATTAAACAAAATTTAATTAAATTAAATTCAATTAAATTAAATTAAATTAAACTAAATTAAAAAAAAAAAAATAAAATAAAATTAAATTAAATTAAATTATATTTGGGAGTGTTCGAGAGAAAAGTTCTTCGAAAGTTTTATGGACCTCTACGCGTTGGCGATGGCGAGTACCGAAGAAGATTTAATGATGAGCTGTACGAGCTATACGCAGACATCAACATAGTCCAGCGAATTAAAACGCAGCGGCTGCGCTGGCTAGGCCATGTTATGGGAATGAAAGATGATGCTCCGGCCAAGAAAGTGTTTCTATCGGAACCCGTTGGAAGGACCAGGTGGAAAACGATTTAAACTCCCTTGGTGTGACCAATTGGCGCCGGTTGGCAGAGCGAAGGAGCGACTGGCGCGCCTTGTTGGACGGCCATAACCGTTTAGACGGTTAAGCGCCAATTAAAAAAAAAAAATTAAATTAATTTAGGTAAAATTTAATTTAATTTAATTAAAATAAACTTAATTGAATAAAATTTAATTTCACCAAATCGAGTTTTATTGGACCAGTTATCCGTTTGTTATCGAAAGTACATCAGTATATTTACGCAAACTTATAGATTTGTTATCGTCGTATCAGCAAAAGCTATCGATTTTGTTATCAAAAATATATCGATTTATTATCGAAAGGCTCTCGATTTCTTATCGTAGTTTACCAATTTGTTATCAGCATTTTATCTTATCTTCGACTAATCGGTTAGTTATAAAAACTTTTAAAACTTCAATATAAAGTCGATAATTTATCTGAAACAATTCCATAGTAAGCAATCAAAAAGCTAATTAGAAGACAATGGCAAGTTGATAGCAAATCGATAGCAAGCTAGTAAGAAATTCAAATCTCGAGTTTTGTCGGTATAATTGATCCCCAATTCGAAGCTGATGAGGATTTTAACAAAAATCCTGAAATTATTTGTTTCTGGTAAAGCTATCTCTGTTGTAGTTTAACTTCAACCCCTGGACGAGCTCTAGATAATTTAAAAAATTAGCTTTCAAACGCGCGCCTGTATGGTTACACATCGAACTTCACCAGTGTTTGGTACTGACATCTTTTTCCTTATTTTTAACATAGCTTTTGGTTTACATTGATGAACTTTTTTTTTGTTGATTTGACTGTAAAAACACTCAATTCGGAACCAAAAATTTGCGCGAAATTGATTTAATAATTTTTTGCAATGGCTAAAAATTTATAGAAATATTGGTTGAATTGACGCGTAGATCGTTTGATTTTACCAGCTCTTTCCTTTCAGTGTACTGTGAGAATAAAAATTAATAAACTGCATACTACATTTGTAACAAGTAAAGGTGTATAAGTTCGGGTGTTACCGAACATTATATACCCGGCGTGAGCTTCAATTGTACATTTCATTTCAGATAAATTACTTTTCTACATAACACGTGGCACCGCCCGTTTAAAAAAATGTCTCCCCATTTCCTTTTACAATAAAACTTGATAGGTGAAATATCATTGATTCAAAACTATTTTTTGCTAAGTTATAGCTTATTATTTTCGTCTACGACCCTTTTAAATTTGTTTTGTATCTAAGTTTCCGTGGTCTTTAACCGCTACCGTCCATATTTACTAGAAATATTTTCTGCTATAAGGAAAATTTGTGTACGCAATTTAATTACGATCCGTTAATTTTTCTTCGTGTTATGGCTCCCGAAACATACAAAATTGCTTAGTCACAAAAGGGGCGGTACCACGGCCATTTTTTTAAATTTGAAGGTTTTCCTATTTATTGTTAAAAATCCACTTGGACAATGAAATACCATTGATATAAAGCTCTTTTTTTGCAAAGATGTAGCTTGTTTTATTCATCTACGACCCTTTTAAAAATCTTTTATATAAAAGTGGGCGTGGTCCTTAACCGATTTCGTTAATTTTTCTTCAAAGCATTCCTTATAGTAAAGGCAAACTCTCCGCCGAACTTTGTTACGATAGGTTTAACGATATTTGATTTATGATCAATAATGTTTGTAAAATTGGTTTTATCACAAGTGGGTGGTGCCACGCCCATTTAAAAAATTGTTTTCAAATTTTTATCAAGAGTCTCAATATCAGTCCACGTGTCAAATTTCAACATTCTACATGTATTACTAGCAGACCCGGCAGACGTTGTTCTGCCCTAAATTTGGCCTATCTGCATACATTTTAAAAAGCTTTTTCCGTCTAACTCTGCCCTACCCCTCTACACTTTTTCCTAATCTTTTTATTCACTCCTCCCTCCGTCTTTTTCGCTTCATGCCCATCTTCGTCTTATTCTGTCTCTTTCTCAGTCTCCCTCACTCTTTTCTTTTCTCTCAAGTTTTTCTCCTTTTTCTTCATCCCTTATTGCCAGACCCAGAGGGTGGTATGTATTTTGTTCCAGTCCCATTCCGAGTCTCAGTCCCAGTCCCACTCCGAGTCTCAGTGTCAGTCCCAGTCCTAGTCCTTATCCCAGTCCGTCTCTGGTATACTTGCCGGAAAAAAGCATCGTAAGTACTAATATAGGCAAATTTATATACGAAATTTCGGCCAAATCGAATAGGACGTATGTAAATAGGTATGTGCGTATTATTAGTTCTTGTCTTTATTTCGGCTTCGCATGCATATTTATCAGTTTTGCCAGGTTGATGAGACTAAATCGAATATCACAATGAACTTTAGAGCTCTCAGCAAAAGCTCTCATTTGATATCCATAATACACACATATTCTATGGGTATCCGGGTCTATGTTTTGGCCTATATCTCGAGGCCCTAGTCAGTCACCCAGCGGTGTAAAACTTACTCTGTACTAAAGCATACATCAACAGCTTCAATTTGATACCCATAATGTAAAAACACATTCTAGGTGTATCCGGGTCCACGTTGTGCAAATTATCCTGTACTATAGCACTCATCAACAGCTTTCATTTGATATCCATATTGTATAAACACATTCTAGGGGTACACGGGTCCACGTTTTGATCTCAAGACCCTAGGCACGTAGCGAAAAAAAGGTACACATTGGCCGACTCTCAGACCTACCCAATATGCGCACAAAATTTTATGTGAATCGGTTCAGCCGTTTCGGAGGAGTTAAGCCTCTAAAACCGTGACAGAAGAGTTTTATATATTAGATTTACTAAATAATGAGCTTTTGGTGTTTTCCAAAATGTTAAATATATAAAAAGTGGGCGTGGTTATCATTCGATTTCGCTAGTTCTGGGCCCAGGTAAGCTCGTGTACCAAATTTGGTGAAGATATCTCAATATTTACTCAAGTTATCGTGTTAACGGGCAGACGATACTGATGATTTTGGTATATGGAATTGGTATATGGAAGTATATCTATCTCGATTCCTTTATACCTGTACAACCAACCGTTATCCAATCAAAGTTAATATACTCTGTGTGCAAAGCACGCTGAGTATAACAATTTCTGCGAAATTAATTCATTAATTATTTGCGATAAAAATTTACAGATTTGATGCGTAGATCGTTTGTTTTTACCAGCTTTTTTTCTTTCAGTGTACTGTGAGAATAAAAATTAATAGACTGCATACATTTGTAAAAATTACGCAGTCGTACCAAGATACCAAAATATGCCAAAGCCAATATGATTAGAGACTTGAATCTAGACATAAAATCAATTCGAATTTTCGTAAGCAATAAATACATACTAGAAATTGCCAGCGCATAGCGCCACTTTGATTTTCAGTTTTATAATAACACGTACCAATGCTTTTGTCAAATTTAGTTAATACGAATAGTAATACTTAAGCTTGTTCATTATTTTTTTTATACCCACAACGTTTATTTACTGAAACGTTTTGACATTACAAATTGCCAATTGGAACGTAGCAAAAATCGAAAATTCAAAAGACCGAATATGCAACAAAAATCAAATGCAAATGAGAATTGTAACAATTTATTGACAGCTACAATGTTATACATAAATAAATAAATAAACAATAAAAACTAAAAATAAAATGGGTAGGCGATTAAATACCTTGAAATACAAATCGCAAAATATTAAAAGTTATCTGATAAATTTGAATTTAAATCTTTGAATTGGACTCTTATTTTTTTTTTTTTTGAGTTTTTTGTGTGGCCATTTTTTCACTTAAGTCAATATTTATAAGGCAATTATTATAAAGCGATGTATTACGAATGTTAAATGCTTGTTGACAATTTGTTATTAACAAAGTGTATACAAATTAATGTGAATGTTGGTGATGTGGCGACAACCGTAACAACTTTTGCAAATTTATTTCAGATAAACAAAAGATGAAACTGGCGAATTGTGCCAATTTATTAAGCAATTTGGATGCAAATTTTTTTTAATTTTTATACTCAGCGTGCTTTGCACAAAGAGTATATTAACTTTGATTGGATAACGGTTGGTTGTACAGGTATAAAGGAATCGAGATAGATATACACTTCCATATATCAAAATCATCAGTATTGAAAAAAAATTTGATTGAGCCATATCCGTCCGTCCATCCGTTCCGTCCGTCTGCCCGTTAACACGATAACTTGAGTAAATTTTGAGGTATCTTGATGAAATTTGGTATGTAGGTTCCTGGGCACTCATCTCAGATCGCTATTTAAAATGAACGATATCGGACTATAACCGCGTCCACTTTTTCGTATCGAAGATTTCGAAAAACCGAAAAAATGCGATAATTCATTACCAAAGACGGATAAAGCGATGAAACTTGGTAGGTGGGTTGATCTTATGACGCAGAATAGAAAATTAGTAAAATTTTCGACAATGGGCGTGGTACCACCTACTGTTAAAAGAAGGTAATTTAAAAGTTTTGCAAGCTGTAATTTGGTAATCGTTTAAGATATCGTGATGAAATTTGGCAGGAACGTTACTACTGTTACTATATATGCACTAAATGAAAATTAGCAAAATCGGATGAAGATCAAAAGTAAAATTTTAACAAAAAATTGAATATCTTTACGGTATATAAGTAAATTATGTCAAGATTCAACTCCAGTAATGATATGGTGCAATACATAAATAAAAAATAATTCCAAAATGGGCGTGGCTCCGCCCTTTTTCATTTAATTTGTCTCGAATAATTTTAAAGCCATAAGTCGAACAAAAATTTACCAACCCTTTGAAATTTGGTAGGGGCATAGATTCTATGACGATAAATGTTTTCTGTGAAAATGGGCGAAATCGGTTGAAGCCGCGCCCAGTTTTTATACACAGTCGACCATCTGTCCCTCCGCTCGGCCGTTAGCACGATAACTTGCGCAAAAAACGATATATTTTAACTAAACTTAGTTCGCGTACTTATCTGAAGTCACTTTATCACTTCGATATCGCCAATTACAAAAAATGAAATATATGTAGGTTTTGAATAAATGTTTATTAACCCTTGCAAATATTATATTATATAGTTTATTAAATGTTATTTGTAGTAATCATTTAAATTGTACAGTTTGTTAAAACGGAAAATATGTGGTAATTATAATTAAATTCTTATTTGTGTGGTGCTTCGTGATGTCCG
Organism: Eurosta solidaginis; assembly: GCF_040869045.1. Lineage (NCBI taxonomy): Eukaryota > Metazoa > Arthropoda > Insecta > Diptera > Tephritidae > Eurosta > Eurosta solidaginis. The sequence goes on along the minus strand of NC_090321.1, from coordinate 26,633,013 downwards.
CGTATCGACTTCTTTCGTCAAACTCTAAACACTCTCTCTCCCTATTCTCAAACGTCGGTTTTCTTTTTCATTTCAAAATTAAGAGTTGCCTATTTATTGTTGCACGGTTGCATATTTATTTCTGGGTTGCTGGTGCGTAAGGGTTGTATGTCTCCGTAGGTACGTCCACTCCTGGTACGTCTCTTATATGTTCCTACATATATGCCATAATTCTACACCCAATACGAAGAAAGGGATGAGACATGGTAATTGGATTGGTTTATTGACGCAAAATATAACTTTAGAAAAAACTTTGCAAAATGGGTGTGACACCTACCATATTTAGTAGAACAAAATGAAAATGTTCTGCAGGGTGAAATCAAAAGCCCTTGGAATCTTGGCAGGAATACTGTTCGTGGTATTACATACATAAATAAATTAGCGGTACCCGACAGATGATGTTCTGGTTCACCCGGGTCCACATTTTCGTCGATATCTCGAAAACGTCTTCACATGCACAACTACCACCACTCCCTTTTAAAACTCTCATTAATACCCTTTAATTTGATACCCTTGTCATACATACACATTCCAGGGTTACCCTAGTTCATTTTGCTAAATGGTGATTTTCCCTTATTTTGTATCCAAAGCTCTCAGATGAGTATGTAATATTCGGTTACACCCGAACTTAGCCTTCCTTACTTGTTCAGTTTAGATTTGATCTGAATTTTTGAGTAAGGAAACATCGGCATAATTTACATAATTTAAATTTGCTATATAAATTCAAAATTAATGTGTTTTATATGCTGTTAAACTATAAAAGTGGCATCTTAGCAATTTTTTAATAATTTATGTCTACATAAATTTATATTAATTTATGTTTATTGTTGAAAATCAACATTTGGTGAGAAAATTGCGCATACAAAAGGTAAATGCTGACACTTAAAAAAAATAAAAATAAAAAAGAATTGACAATAGAAATAGCAAATAAACAAAAAAAAAATTGCAAATCTTAAATAGCACACAAAATAGCGATCGCGCGCTTCATTTTGCTGATCTCAGCCACAAGATAAGCTCAGTTATTTATCGCGCTCCCATTTAGTTTTGCAAACATATTGGTATATCTGATTGTTTGTATACAAAAGTTAAATTATTGTTAAACGTTTTTTCTTAAGAATAGCAACATACTTACAAGGCATGACCTTAACACTTTTGGTTTTATTTACAGTCTTGCAGTAGATATTCAATTCGGTGATTTGCCAAACGCAGCAAATTCTGTCGAATTTTGAATAGAATTTTGTATATGTATACAATAAATCATTTCATAGTAGTTTGACTTAGCCGGATTATTGTCCAAAGACAATATCATCAGATGATCAGCTGCCAGCATTGGAGATTAAGAAAGAAACAGAAGAAAAAGTGTTAGATTAGTTAGCGTGGGCACCCCTGGCCACAATTGAACCGGAGGATGGACGCCAAGGTGCAGAAATGTCAGAACATACTATATAGGTCTATACCGTTGGTTCTAAATTAACCGAAGGGATCAGTTCTGCTGTTTACTATGTTGATCTAGAAATAAGTAGATCCCGCAGGCTGCCAGATTACTTTAGCTTCTTTCAGGCTAGCCGTGAAGAAAGTAGTAGAAATTCTGCAGAAAGCATACTTAAGCTACAGTCGCGTCAATCTAGGAGAGAGTTGCACTGAATGAATCGACGATAGATAGACAGGAGTTGCATATGATTCATCAAGCAGGAAAGGCGCGGACAAAAGCACGGGGCTGAAAAATTTCTAAGATCATGTGTAAAACCTACGATGTTAGACTTTCAAAGTTGCTCATATATCTAAAAAAAAACAAGACTTAAAGCACACGATGGGCATACTAACTGGACACTGCCTTCTGGCATCACAAACTTATAAGTTAGGCCTCATTAGTAACAGCAGATGTTGTAAGTGGGAGATGCAGGAAGATACGGTTGATCAAGTTGTACGTTCGTGTAGCCAAACAGTTCTGTGCAAACCTGTGGTACAAAGAGACTGCAATTGGTGGTCTAAGCCCATCGTTTTTCACTGGTTTAACACAGCTAAGGGATGTAAGCAACCTTTTCACTGACATAGAAAGAAGACTCAATTAACAATTTTGAATAGTTTCGAGAATGATACACTCCGGGTGGGAAAACTTTATTATTTACTTATAGATCGAATTAAAATGTGAACTCTCCTCGTGAAATTTCTTAAAACTCTTACAACCAGAAGAGTAAAACCTGTATACAGCTTACTCTTGGGCTCATGTACACGCGTCACAGATCGCCCCTTACACTATATTGGGTACGCCCCCTTTTACATCCGGCTTTCCTGCCACGGAAATATTTTAAGCCCCTTACTCGCAGATGGAGGTAAAAAAAGGAACTAATATTTGATTTTCGTCATTCCATTATTCATTCATTATCGCTTGAGTTGTCTACAAATGGGCGGCCACCGTGGTGTGATGGTGGCGTGCTCCGCCTACCCCACCGAATGCCCTGGGTTCACAACCCGGGCAAAGCAACATCAAAATTTTAGAAATAAGGTTTTTCAATTCGAAGAAAATTTTTCTAAGCGGGGTCGCCCCTCGGCAGTTTTTGGCAAGCACTCTGCCATGAAAAGCTCTCAGTGAAAACTCATCTGCCTCGCAGATGCCGTTCGGAGTCGGCATAAACAAGTAGCTCCCGTCCCGCCAATTTGTAGGAAAACATTAAAAAGGAGCACGACGCAAATTGGAAGAGAAGCTCGGCCTTAAATCTCTTCGGAGTTTATCGCGCCTTATATGTATTTTATTCCTACAAATTACGCCAGTCGTTGAGAGCTCGAAGGAAAATCAAGCCTTCTACCACCTGTCTCTGCTATTCAGCGGATATTTCGCTTTCTTCTGCTGCAAAATATGATCCACAGGAATAATTTTGGTACTTTCTATCGTTTTTCTTATAACAGGGCCTATCCAGATAAGATGTTTTGCTTTAGTTGGTTGAATTATGTTCATATCTGCTTGAGGATTATTTAGGTCATCGTTAAACTTCCTCCTATACACGATGTTGGCATTTGGGTACTTTGCCTTACTCTCGTTCATCACAAAACCCATTTTATTGGATCTTTACCCGGAAAAGGTAAACATTTTCGCATATTTTTTAAGTCCAGTCCAGGTTTACGCTGCAGACATCAGCGAGCTTATATTTGAATATCTGAAATCTTATGTTAATTTCAACGTTTTGTTTTTTCTCTAGCTGTAATACAACTTTTCATGAATTTTATCGATTTCTAGCAATTCTTCCCTATAACAAAAAAAAAAAAAGTAAGAGAAGTTTTGGTTAGGGAACTCAAATACCCCTGAAAGCTTCTTTTCTTGTTGCGACTTTACCTTTTCGTTTCATGATAAAGTACATATCGAGCTTTGGCGGACTAAAATGAATAACAGTTCAGGTCTCTGGCTTAAAGGGGAGTTGCGACTGTTTACTTCTCAGTTAAAGATATATCGATTTAATAATGCTATGTACATTTTAGTTCAAAGAATTTTATTAGTAAAATAATAATTTAAAAATTTGATTGAGATGCAATTTGTTAATGAGTGCACCGAATTCCTGATGAAACGCTTTCGACCAATAAAGTCAAACGTAATTCAACACAAATGAGCTTCCAACGAAACAGGTATGGCACTAATCAAGCTAAAAGCACACGAATAGTAAAATTAGTTGCGACTAAACAATTTTCAAATTGCATTCAGCTCAATATAATTAATAGCAAAGCAACCAAATAAATGCATTTTACATCAAATTAACTTCAAATCAAATAAGTAAGTGGAAAATCACTATGTACCAGCTTTCATCTAAAAAAGCTCTGTACAATTTCTCACACTGCAACTATAAAGGAAAGTGAAAACAAGTAAGGACGGAACTGTCTTCGGCTGTGCCGAAGACTTCATACCTTTCATGAATGGGGCTGAACAATAATCTTATCCCGTTCGTAATCTCCGAATAATCCGATGTATAAGATAAGAAATATATAGTGAACAGATCTACATACCTAAACGATTTTTAAGATAAATATAAAATAAAAAATAGGTAGGCACTTTGTGTGAGGATGCAAAGCTTCACGTATACGTAAGCATTTGGTGAAATTTGAAGCTTCTAACTGTTAAAATGGGGCAGAAATTGCGAAAAGTTTCTTATCTGAACAATCGGTTGTATGAGATATATACTATATATACAACCGATCTCTATGATTTTTTTCAGACAACAATATATGCTATATACGTAAGCATTTGGTGAAATTTGAAGCTTCTAGCTGTTAAAACGGGGCAGAAATTGGGCAAAGTTTCTTATCTGAGCAATCGGTTGTATGAGATATATACTATGTATACCACCGATCTCAAAGATTTTTTCAGACATCAATATATGCTATACACGTACGCATTTGGTGAAATTTAGTTGTTAAAACGGGGCCGAAATCGCAAAAAAAAAATATATATATACTATATATATATACCATATATACCATCATATATATATTATATATCACCGACCTCTATGATTTTTCGACACAAGAATAAATACTATATACGTAAGCAATCGGTGAAATTTGAGGCTTATAGCTATTAAAACTAGGTAGAAATTGCGAAAAGTTTCTTATCTGAACAATCGGTTGTATGAGATATATACTATATATACAACCGATCTCTACGATTTTTTCAGACAACAATATATGCTATTTACGTAAGCATTCGTTGAAATTTGAAGCCTCTAGCTCTTAAAATAGGGCAGTAATTACGAAAAGTTTCTTATCTGAACAATCGATTGTGGGGGATATATACTATATATACGACCGATCTCATCAATTTTTTCAGGCAACAATATGTGCAATATACGAAAGTATATGGTGAAGTCTGAAACTTCAATTTGTTAAATTGAGTAAGATATGACAAATATCCTCTTTTTCTGAAAAATCGGTTGTATGGAGGATATATGCTATAGTGATCCGATCCGACCGGTTCCGACAAATGTCTAATCGGACACCCAAGTACACCCGCTCACCAAATTTTATCAAGGTACAAGGTACAAGTTTGCTTACAACCAGACAGACGGTCATGGCTAAATCAACTCAGCTCTTCATCCTGATTATTTCGGTATACTTAATGGTGGGTCTATCTATTTTCCTTTAAGGACTTACAATTGTGGGTTTCGTGACGAAATTAATATACCATTTCATTTTCATGAAAGGTATAAAAATACCTACATATGTACGTATGTAATATTTCAAAGCGTTAGAGTACGTGAAAATAAAGACAAAAAAAAAAAAAAAAAAAGACAAAAAAAAAATACTCTGCACTTGGTAATTGTTCCAACATGTATTTGAAATTTAACTAAAATTACATTGCTCTCACGCTTGCAGGCGTACTCACCATATTATCCGCATATTCGTATGCAACACGTGAGTTTGGAACTTTGTGGCAGTTAAGTAAATAACTCAATTTGATGCTATGATTTGTTTCGCCAAAAGGCGAAAAGCGAAAAAATTCGAAAAAAAATAAAATAAAAAGCAAGGATAAGTACATACTGAAAGTGAAATGCTAGGGTTGGTGCACTAGTTTTCACAATGGCAATGAATGGCTGATTGTGAAAGGCTGCTGGTGCTGCTGCACTGTAAATAACCATGCGGTTAGTGCCTAAAGAGAGTGGTCTGCGAACGGCACAATTTAAAAAAAAAAATCCAGCGAGTTAGAGGGCTTGGAATGTACCCGCGGCAGATATGCCTGTCGTAAGAAGCAACTGTAATACCCAAAAGATTCAAGGAGTTGTTTAAGGCAACTCTTTCCAGGGGTTGCCAGTGCAATTTATAGCTTCTCCAACTCAATTGTCAACCTCACCTACCCGTGGCGAATCCTGTTTCTTTAGCAGCCGAGGCTCTGTCATCCCCAATTTTCATGCAACTAAGTGGTGGGATAGAGGTGGTCTAGAAGGTTCAATGTGGTAATACTAAATCATTCCCGAGATGATCGGGCTTGTACTTTTATGGTGCTTGTAACGTACCGTATCTATATCCAGCAAAGGACCATCTATATCGATAACACTCCTTATCGCAACAACAAAAGCAAGAACAACAAACAATAAAAAAATGCAACGGAATGAGTAAAATAAAAAAGAATTAGTATGATTGAATCGAATTATTTAAGAAAAATGCGGAGCCCTATACCTGAAATAGAATACTAGGACCATATGTAAATATTGTATTAAAGCTTAAAAAAATTTAAAATTATAGAATTCGTAAAAGCTCCCATACGATTAGAAAGAGGACTTCTCCGGACGTACTCATAAGCGAACAAAAAAGACTTGTCCGACAATGCCCAAAGGGGTACGAAGAGAATAAATCCGACAGTACCTGTAGGGGTACAAAGATGACGCGAAGAAAGGTACCCGTAAGGGCGGAAAAAGAAACAGTACCAGTAGGATTACAAAGAGGACCTGTCGAACAGTGCCCAAAGGAGTACAAAGACAACGTGTCGAAAAGTAGAAAAAGGATCTATCCCATAGTACCCTTAGGGGTATAAAAACGACCCGTCCGACACCACTCGTTCAGTCGTAAACAGGTACAATTGTTTCCTCCATTGTACATGCTCAAACAAAAGATATCAATCCATATGAAGAGACCAGAACTGGCTGTAGCCGCATATTCATTTGCGAATCTTCCCGGATTCTTCCTAGACTAAACATATTTTTTGCAGTGTGCTTTTGAAAACGAAAGCAACAGTTGTACAGAAAAAGTGCTAGCAACAAAGTGTGTGTGTGTGTGCGTGTGCGTGTGAACGTTTGTGCAATATGCCGTTGGTAATTTACACTTTCATTGTTTTTACTGTACTCAGCTGAGCAGAGCCAACAGAGTATATTAACTTTGTTCGCATAACGGTAATCTGTAACGGCATAAACTAATCGAGATGGATATAGACTTCTATATATCAAAATGATCTGGGCGAAGAAAGAAATTCATTTAGCCAAGTCCGTTCGTCCGTCCGTCCGTCCATCCGCCCGTAAACACGATAACTTCAGTAAATTTTGAGTTATCTTGATGAAATTTGGCATTTAGGGTCCTGGGCGCTCATCTCAGATCGCTATTTAAAATTAACGAAATCGGACAACAACCACGCCCACTTTTTCGATATCGAAAATTTCGAAAAACCGAAAAAGTGCGATAATTCCTTACCAAAGACGGATAAAGCGATGAAGCTTGGTAGGTGCGTAGACCTTATGACGGAAAATAGAAAATTAGTAAAATTTTGGACAATGGGCGTGGCACCGCGCACTTTTAAAAGAAGGTAATTTAAGAGTTTTGCAAGCTGTAATTTGGCAGTCGTTGAAGATATCATGATGAAATTTGGCAGGCACGTTGCTGCTATTACTATATGTGGGCTAAATAAAAATTAGCAAAATCGGATGACGAACACGCCCACCTAAAAAAAAAATTTAAGTCAAGTTATAACAAAAAATGTAATATTTTTACAGTATATAAATAAATTATGTCAACATTCAAATCCAGTAATGATATGGTGCAACAAAATACAAAAATAAAAGAAAATTTCAAAATGGGCGTGGCGCCGCCCTTCTTCATTTAATTCTTCTAGAATATTTTTAATGCCATAAGTCGAACAAAAATTTACCAATCCTTGTGAAATTTGGTAGGGAAATAAACTATATAACAATAACTTTTTTCTGTGAAAATGTTCAAAATCGGTTGAAGCCACGCCCAGTTTTTATACACAGTAGACCTTCTGTCCTTCCGCTCGGCCGTTAACAAGATGACTTGAGCAAAAATCGATATATCTTTATTAAACTTAGTTCACGTACTTATCTGAACTCACCTTATCTTGGTATAAAAAATGACCAAAATCCGACTATGACCACGCCCACTTTTCCGATATCGAAAATTACGAAAAATGAAAAAAATTCCATAATTCTATACCAAATATGAAAAAAGAAATGAAACATGGTAATTGGATTCGTTTGTTGACGCAAAATATAACTTTAGAAAAACTTTGTAAAATGGGTGTGACACCTACCATATTAAGTAGAAGAAAATGAAAAAGTTCTACAGGCCGAAATCAAAAGCCCTTGGAATCTTGGCCGGAATACTGTTCGTGGTATTACATATATAAATAAATTAGCGGTACCCGACAGATGATGTTCTGGGTCACCTTGGTCCACATTTTCATCGATATCTCGAAAACACCTTCACATATACAACCAAGGGCCACTCCCTTTTAAAACCCCCATTAATACCTTTAATTTGATACCCATATCATACAAACGCATTCTAGTCACCGCTGGTCCACCTTTATGGCGATATCTCGAAAAGGCGTCCACCTATAGAACTAAGGCCAACTGCCGTTTAAAACACTCTTTAATACCTTTCATTTGAAACCCATGTCATTCAAACACATTCCAGGGTTACCCTAGGTTCATTTTGCTAAATGGTGATTTTCTCTTATTTTGTTTCCAAAGCTCTCAGCTGAGTATGTAATGTTCGGTTACACCCGAACTTAGCCTCCCTTACTTGTTTTATTTAAGCTTTGTGTTTTTTTTTTTGTGCTTCGCTTTTTGGGTTTCTCTTTTTTTCTTATTTACCAAGCCGTAGCTACTGCTAATGAGTTTGAAAATCGTGTGCGAAAAAAACTTATTTCTTGAACGTAATACAGTTTAAAAGAAAATAAAATAAAAACAAAAACACTCACTGAACTCAAACTAAATTAGACTAAGCTAAAATTAAGATTTAAACTGTCGCCTGCAGCGAGGTTTGAGTGAAATATTTTCACTTTCACTTTGTCCAAAATGAAAAGTAAAAACTGTACGAGCATTTTAAACAAAAAAAAAAAAATTTTAACCTGTAACGCTTAGCAAGTGGCATGCCACACATCTGTAACAGCTATAACTAACAAACTCGATTTTCTCACTTCCATTTTACGCTATTATTATACGATACCCATACTTCATTCTTTTTTTCTTTCGTGCGGCATTTGGCATTTGAAGTGACTCCAAAAATTGGCGTTAAAATGAACCAAAGCCAAATAAGTTTGTAATTATGACTCGAACATGACAGCAAATAACTCTCACTCTTTCTTCATTATTTTAGTTTTTAATTTTGTCCAACAGCGGATATATAATTAAAAGCTTTTTTACCTTTGTGCTTTTCCGTCACTTGATGTGATGATTTATGTGAGCTCGTAGATAATAGGAAATAGAACTATTCCATAGAAAACTTCTCCACTACTGACAGAGCTATAATTTCAATAAAGACCGCAAACGATGTTAGGAATTGATAGATTGGTATGAAAATGTCGTAGAATTCTTTTGTGAGTGAGCCAAAGATGTAACAAATTAAACGGGATTACATTGCAATGACAGCACTTTGTTGGAAAAAAATATCGAGGGAAGCGAGACTAATTATGTCACTATTTTGAGGAAAGACTTCACAGTTTCAACCACCTTTACTTTTACTTTTTCAATTAAAGGAAGACTATTATAGAAATGCAATAAACTTTAACAGATTTCACAGCGTTGGTTCGTTGGTTGGAGTGGCGAATCCAAATTGACTCCAATTAGTGCTCATGCGCGTGAGTTAACCAATGAAAGGGTGTTGTAAGAAGACTAATAAACATTTTCAAGCGCCTCAGGGAAACCCGCCCCCTATATCCATCCTGTGGAGTTTATAAATTTGAGAAGCTCTCCCGTCCTAACATCCTTGAGTTCTGGGAGGCTTTCGAAAAAGGTCTTTCCAAGAAACTTAATTCTGCTTCGACAGTATGCTGGGTATTCGCACAGCAGATGCATAAACGTTTCCTCCGCCTCCGAAAGATTGCAGCTACGACAGGAGGTGTTGTGTTCCAGTCCCATCCATGCCGCATGTACCCCAATTGTCCAATGCCCCGTGAGAAACGCAACTACTCTGAATATATCCCTTCTGTTCATCTTAAGGACAGCTATAGATGGTTTTTCGTTATATAATGGACACATGCTCTGGGAAACTCTACAGGTCCGCAAATGATTCCACCTATTGTTGGCCTCACTCAACCAGTGCTGGAAGATGCGACCCTTGATAATTCCCAGGAGTGCAAGGACCTCCTTCGCTCCTGAGACATCAAGAGCCGCTCCATGCCGTGCCCACTCATCCGCCATCTCGTTACCCTGTATGTTTCGCTGCCCCGGCAGCCATATCAGTGTTACGATCTGCCGGCTCGCCAGAACCATGGCTATCACCCTACACTGCCCAACCAGGTTTGATCATATCGTCTCTAACCCGAGGGCCCCAAGAGCAGCTTGGCTATCGGAGAAAATGGCTACCCTGTTACCGTTACCATTGATATCCATTAATGCTTTACACGCCTCTTGGCTAGCGAAAATCTCAGCTTGAAATACGCTTGCCGAGTCGGGAAGCCGCATACATAAGGACGTGGGCGGGACAGTCGCAAATACTCTCGCTCCCACTCCAAAAGCCATCTTTGATCCATCCGTGAAAGCCGGGATGTCGAATCTCTGAGTGATCCCCCCTTCTTTCCAATATTTCCTTGTGGGGAGGAGAATTGTGTAGTTTGTGTCGAAGACTGTCCTTGGACATATGTAGTCCGTTTTTGACAAGATGCGGGAGTCGTTAATATTGAGAAATTTTCTCTCGTGCACTCCAACGGTCATCTCATCTTCTATCAATACCGTCCAAGATTATACGCTTAAATGACAGCCCTTGGTTAGTAAATATCCCGAGTCAATCCAGTACATAGTAGCGCCTGCTTTGGGAAGCCATTTCTAAACATCAGGACAAATATGCTTAGAGACTAATAGAAAATTATTTTTATTAGTAGCAAGATGTGGCATTTGTTTCCAGCAATATCCCCCTTCCCTCTTTACTTTTTAACTTTATATCCGTTTATTCGAACTTTGTAGAAACTTAAATTCCAATCCGGATGCACGGGCTCTTTCGACCATATTTTACATATGTGTGGGGTCTGTGTTTGAACAATTCGGCGGATAGTCTGTCGCTAGCGGTATAGGGATTAGAGAGGCATGATTACTATCAGCTCGCGCCTGAAGCTCCCCGCAATCACTCCGTTATGCCTAGCCTTTTTTAACAAGCTTATATTAGCTTCACTTGTATGTATGCTTGTTTGTAACTCTCTAGGCTAGGCGCGCAAAGGAGAATTAGACCCATCTAGCGGCAATTATTGAAGACTCGCGGCAGTGGTTGAATAACTCACTACTTGTGCTTAATAGCGGATACACGAACGGTGCTACGGTGATATCAACATCAAATGTCTAAGTTGATTGTAGACACTAAAACGGCACCTTATTTGCGTGATTTTTAGTTTTTTAAACTATATTTTTATTCTTTTAGATAGCCTCTTTTTTCTCTGCGTCACGATAATGCTGCAATTTACTGCGTTACCGTGACGTACTCAGAGAAAAATAAGCTCCCACTGCTCGGCTGTATCTGTCAAAGTTTTTTTCTGATTGAGCAGGAAGGCTAGCCTAGCGGAGTTCGGAAGAAAAATTGTCAAAAATCAATGCGAATTTTGAAAGGGCTATAATTTGTACGTTACAAGACTAAACTTGATTAGGCTAAAAACTGCATACTCAAAAAAAATTCATAGAACCCAAACTTCTTCGAGACTGGTTAGCATTTGTTCAGTTAAAAAGTTCATAGAAGTTGTTTAGCGTACGAAATTTTGAAATTGAATGTCACTGCTATTTTTCTGGCCACTGCTGTACACTCAGTACAATTCCGCTTATTTTATTAATAAACAATATTCACTATCGCAAAATGGTCTTTATTTAGACCACTTTAAGAGTAGTATTTCACAAATAAATTATACTTCACTTAATATCGTGTTTAAATCAAACAGATTAGATATTTCTTAACTTGCGCTGCTTTTATACTCCTTTTTGCCTAGTTCGCATATTTATCCTAAGGTCTAGACTTTTCGCGAACATGGAGTCGTTTTGTTTTGTTGATTTTCCGACAGGGTAGATATACATCATTTATCCACTCGGAACGATTTTCCGTCATCCCTTGTCAAATTTCATATGAAAAAGTTGTATCGCTTACTTGTTTATTTAGCTATATGCATGTGTAGGAGTGAGTAACAACTTCTGCTCTTATATGATGATTACATATGTGTATGTGAGATAATTGCTTTGCTTCAAGCTGCTGGTTATGTGTGTGGAATATTCTTCGTCACCTTCTGTGTAAGTGTGCCTGCTTGCCTTAATGTGTACATGTACATGAGTGTGGCTGCTTCTGTTTTGGTGGTTGTGATTATTTACTAACAGCATAGTGATGCTAATATTCGCCACAATATGTATTTAAACATAAATATGCATGTATGTATAAAATCACTTCTCCGTCTGAATCCCTATCACTGTTAATGCCATCAATGCATTGCGCTGCTTTTATTGTTTGCATATAAAAATAGCTGCCACCGTAATTTCGTGGATATTTTACCGTCCGGAAATAAGATACCTTAACGCTTCTGTGACAGGTAAGTAAAAGTTTTTACCATTTTTATTGCAAATTCGGTAGCAAACAAACAAAAAACAAAAAAAAAGTAACAAGCAAATCTTAAGCAACTTATTAGAAAAAACTACCTTGAAAAGACTCTTGTGAGTTTTACTTTACACATGAAGTAAAAATAAATGTACAGCAGCTCATTGGTAGTACGATCACTACATTACTAAAACATGCAAATAGCAAGAAAAAGTCGAATACAACTAAAACCAATATGAGCAAAGTATTGCCTATACAGGTGGGGTTGTAGTTATGAAAGAGTTTCTTCAATTTTGCTATTTTCCAAAATTTATTTTATTAAAAATTTATATTTTTATTCTTGTTTTTAGAAGAATTTACTCTTATACAAATTCGTGCACAAATAGTGTATGTTTGTAACTACCTATACACACGCTCTTACGTTTATACACTACATATGTGAGTAGTAAGAATTTGTAATCTCTTCACTTCTTCACTTGTATTGCTGTTAGGCCATTTGTGTTTACTTAACGAGCGCAATAAATTGCAATTTGCTTACCTACTTCATTTAACCCATTTTAGAGGCCCATAAATATTCCCATTGCAACAATAAACGATTTTCCTATTTTTTCAATGGTTTTTACTAAGCATTTATCTGTATGCATATGTATAGGTTTATGGACATGCTTTTTTCTCTTGTACAACTTTTTTTGATTTTTTGCTGTTTTTTTTTCAAACTTCTACTACTATAATATCCATTCATTGCTCTGCGCGTAAATTATTTAGCCACAACCTGTTCTAGCCAGTGTTTGTAAAGCTTAAAGCACAGCTTTGAATGTCGTAGCAATTTTTTCTTGCAATAGTGTTTATGTAATGTTATAAAAGAAATATTGAGTTATGTTCAAGACATTAAAGGAAAATTATTTTATTTTTTACAATTTTCCGTAATCTCCTGTAAATTTTGGTTTGAAAATGAATCATTTTCACCAATGTGCCATCTTCGGTGTTCTTTTTCGTTCCGTCTCGTATATAAAATTGGCACGGGATGAGGAAACTGGTCCCATAAACTGGTTCAAACTCTTACTCTGCCGGAAACATCAGCATTGAAGCTAAACTTTTAGCTAAAAAAATACTAACGGGATGCGCTACACAAACCCCTTGAATCCGGTATTTTAGTCGCCTCTTACGACACGCATACCTACCGCGGGTATACTCTAACCGCCTAACCTGTGTCTGATATCAGGATCAAATAGATTGTATTGCACGAAATGATGTGTAATGAGGGCTAGGTCTATTAGGTGAGGTAAAGTCCGGTGGAAACTCTCCCATCGTACCACGAATAATCAAGGCAGACGCAGCAGGTGTAGTTTTTGTTTGAGTTTTAGCCTGCAGCAGGAGATCGAGGATCGTTAAAGCTGTATGAAAGACAATATGGGGGATTAGAAAAAGTCTTATTGGTGCAAAGAACCGGCTATCGTAAGAGCGGGACTGAACATATAGATTTATGCTTAGAAAGCGGCGCTGACATGGTAACTAGACAGGCTCGTTCATCTCTTCGGGCGCGAAAAGAAACAACCACCGAAAATATGAGACATCCAGCCATTGTATTTCGAAGGGTTGGACAAGCACCTCACATTTGTCCAGAGCTTGTTTCCTTCTCAACAGAGGGAGAGGAGCAAGTCGGACAAACAGAAGGAAACTAAGGAATTTAAAAAATAACCGAAGTTCGTTTCGTTATTTTATTTTAATATTATGATAACATAAACATGACTGATTTAGTACAAATCAGATGGAAATGGAAATGGAGATGGTGATGGAGAGGTAGAGGGAGAGGGATAGGGAGAACTTGAGGTAGAGTTATAGGTATAGGGAGAAGGAGAGGTAGAGGTTGAGGTGGAGGGAGAAGGAGAGGTAGATGTAGAGATAGAGATAGATTTAGATGTAGAGGTAGATGTAGCACCGGAACCGGATTTTGAACACGCCTATTGTGCGTTCAACCATATTGCGCGCCGCAGCATGCATTTTGTTATATTTATGTTTCATTGATCGATACTGTGTGCTCCTATATGTTATCAATATACAATGCTCCAAGGCATAACCAGAATCCGCCAAAATCCAAGTATTTGGAGCACTATTATTTCTATAGGACTGCCTTACTTCACTTTGATTCCATATGAAGGAATCATGACACGACCCCGGGTGACCTGCATCTACAGCTAGTATCTCCATGTTATAATTGCAAACCAGCCAACAAAAAATACTACGCATTACTGATGAAACCCAAATCTCTAAGTATTCTATAACTTACCACCATAACATTTATATAAAAATAACACTTTCTATTAAAAAATAGGGATTCGTCCATCGTAGGCTTTACTATTTTTACATGTGTGCAATCTATGCAACCAATGACACTGGGAAAATTAAATGTTCTATTAAAGTATTCCTTAGAGAGATCCATTTCCGCTGTAGACATCTTCAGCTGAATGTTGTCTTCGCAAATACAGTTTTCTAATTCCTCTATGCAAAATTGTGCAAATTATGGAAAAGGTGCTTCTGCCAATGTTCATATCTTGGTCTTTGGCTATAGCCAGTTGGTATGATCCCGTTGCTAAAAACCGGACTGTAGCCGCTAATAGCGTTCTGCCAACTTCTTGACTATTTTAGAAAGGATCATTTGGAAAATGTCCTTATCTACGCGGTAGGACTCTAGAAATCGAAAAATACAGATACATATGTTTACATACCCGTTGATCCAACCACTTTATTTAAACAAACTTACTTGGAATCCAGCTGCCGTAGTATGTTCACTTGCGATCTAAGCTGTCGATTTTTGCGTTTTTTATGCACCATTACATGTCGTCTTGCCTCTGCATTTCCGAAAACCATTGGTTTGGCATTTTGTTCAAATTTTTGAACAATTTTAATTTAACTAAAAACAAAATAAATAAAAACAGCTGTCGTCTCGAAATCAAAACGATTCGAAATCGACTTCGAATCGATTTGTTTCAATCGGAATTGAGAACACAAAAAAGAAGTCGACTCGGAATCAGCCTCGTTTTACTTTTCAAAACGAGTCGGAATTCAGAACAGGCCTGTAAATTGGAACATGGAAAGCACCTTCAGAATGTGACGAGATGAATTATTTAAACGGTTCTCATTATTTTCAAATAGTATGTGCAGGGAGATGTTTAAAATATTGAAAACACCAAGACTATTTTGATAAAATGAGATCACCCGTGAGCATATAGCATATTTTTTATGCAGGGGTCAAATATAACCCACTCAAAAACGTCAAATGCTTGCCAAATGTTTCAGTTCCCAGAAATCCGTTTTTTTAAACTTCGAAACTTCTACATTCTCTAATTTTTTAAATTTATCATAGCACAGTCATATGAAAATTATGAGAGAACCTGGCATTAAATCTCCACGAAGATATATCGCACCTTGTTTTTATTTTCTTTAATCCATATAATTATACTTTTTTCCTTCAATTCGAAAAGGGCTGCCCCGCAGTTAAATTTGCTGTATTTTGCCTTTACATTTTTGTAAATTTCTTATTGTTACTATACTGGTGTTAAATTGATATGAGTACACCCTTTCCACTTAAACCGTATACCAAAACATGTTGTTCAAACGAACCTGTCAAAAAGACCGGGCCAGAAAAGCAAACACTAAAAGAAAAAAATTGGTAAAATCAAATCAAAATTTATATTAGTTTTTAATAATCCCAAATAGCTGTTGAATCAACTTTGCCTATTGTCGATTGCGAATTAATTGTTTCAAAAGTCAAATTCACAAAAAAAAATGCCATCAAACGTAAGTCATAGCTTGGTTAACTTAACAGTTATTATTTTCACTATAAAATGCCATGACATAGTTTCTGTGGGCCCATTATCATGAGAACAAAGTAGTGAGCGCCGTGAGCGTAAGTTTATTTTCAAAACAAGTAAGGAAGGTTAAGTTCGGGTGTAACCGAACATTACATACTCAGTTGAGAGCTATGGTGACAACATAAGGGAAAATAACCATGTAGGAAAATGAACCGAGGGAAACCCTGGAATGTGTTTGTATGACATGCGTATCAAATGAAAGGCATTAAAGAGTATTTTATGAGGGAGTGGGCCATAGTTCTATAGGTGGACGGCATTTAGGGATATAGCCATAAAGGTGGATCAGGGTTGATTCTAGAATGCGTTTGTACGATAAGGGCATCAAATGAAAGGTGTTACTGAGTATTTTAAAAGGGAGTAATCCTTAGTTCCATAGGTGGACGGCGTTTCGAGATATCGCCATAAAGGTGGACCAGGGGTGACCCTAGAATTTGTTTGTACAATATGGGCATCAAACGACAGGTGTTAATGAGTATTTTAAAAGGGAGTAGGCCTTAGTTCTATAGGTGGACGCCGTTTCGAAATATCACCACAAAGGTGGACCAGGGGTGACTCTAGAATGTGTTTGTACGATATGGGTATCAAATTAAAGGTATTAATGAGGGTTTTAAAAGGGAGTGGTGGTTGTTGTATAGGTGGTGGCATTTTCGAGATATCGCCATAAAGGTGGACCAGGGGTGACCCTAGAATTTGTTTGTACAATATGGGTATCAAAAGAAAGGTGTTAATGAGTATTTTAAAAGGGAGTAATCCTTAGTTCCATAGGTGGACGCCGTTTCGAGATATCGCCATAAAGGTGGAGCAGGGGTGACCCTAGAATTTGTTTGTACAATATGGGTATCAAAAGAAAGGTGTTAATGAGTTTTTTAAAAGGGAGTAATTCTTAGTTCCATAGGTGGACGCCGTTTCGAGATATCGCCATAAAGGTGGGCCAGGGGTGACTCTAGACTTTGTTTGTGCGATATGGGTATCAAATGAAATGTGTTAATGAGTATTTTTAAAAGGGAGTGGACCTTCATTCTATAGGTGTACGCCTTTTCGAGATATCGCCATAAAGGTGGACCAGGGGTGACTTTAGAATATGTTTGTACGATATGGGTATCAAATGAAAGGTGTTAATGAGTATTTTAAAAGGACGTGGGGCTTAGTTCTATAGGTGGACGCCTTTTCGAAATATCGCCATAAAGGTGGACCAGGGTTGACTCTAGAATGAGTTTGTAGGATATGGGTATCAAATTAAAGGCATTACTGAGAGTTTTAAAAGGGAGTGGTGGTAGTTGTATATGTGAAGGCGTTTTCCAGATATCGACCAAAATGTGGACCAGGGTGACCCAGAAAATTATCTGTTGGATACCGATAATTTATTTATATATGTAATACCTGCCAAGATTTTAAGGGTTTTTTATTTCGCCCTGCAGAACTTTTTCATTTTCTTCTACATAATATGGTAGGTGCCACAACCATTTTATAAATTTTTTTATAAAGTTATATTTCGCGTCAATAAAACAATCCAATTACCTTACCATGTTTCATCCCTTTTTTCGTATTTGGTATAGAATTATGACATTTTTTTCATTTTTCGCAATTTTCGATATCGAAAAAGTGGGCGTGGTCATAGTCGGATTTCGTTCACTTTTCATACCAAGATAAATTGAGTTCAAGTAAGCACGTGAACTAAGTTCATTAAAGATATGTCGATTTTTGCTCAAGTTATCGTGTTAACGGCCGTGCGGAAGGACAGACGGACGACTGTGTATAAAAACTGGGCGTGGCATTAACCGATTCCGCCCATTTTCACAGAAAACAGTTAGCGTGATAAAGTCTATGCCCGTACCAAATTTCAAAAGGATTGGTTAATTTTTGTTCGACTTATGGCGTTAAAAGTATCCTAGACAAATTAAATGAAAAAGGGCGGAGCTAGACCCATTTTGAAATTTTCTTTTATTTTTGTATTTTGTTGCACTATATCATTACTGGAGTTGAATGTTGACATAATTTTCTTATATACTGTAAAGATATTAAATTTTTTGTTAAAATTTTACTTTAAAAAATTTTTTTTTTTAAAAGTGGGCGTGGTCCTTCTCCGATTTTCCTAATTTTTATTAAGCGTACATATAGTAATAGGAGTAACGTTCCTGCCAAATTTCATCATGATATCTTCAACGACTGCCAAATTACAGCTTGCAAAATTTTAAATAACCTTCTTTTAAAAGTGGGCGGTGCCACGCCCATTGTCCAAAATTTTACTAATTTTCTATTCTGCGTCATAAGTTCAACTCATCTACCAAGTTTCGTCGCTTTGTCTGTCTTTTGTAATGAATTATCGCACTTTATCGGTTTTTCGAAATTTTCGATATCGAAAAAGTGGGCGTGGTTATAGTCCGATATCGTTCATTTTAAATAGCGATCTGAGATGAGTGCTCAGGAACCTACATACCAAATTTCATCAAGATACTTCAAAATTTACTCAAGTTATAGTGTTAACGGACGGACGGACGGACGGACGGACGGACATGGCTCAATCAAATTTTTTTTCGATCCTGATTATTTTGATATATGGAAGTCTATATCTATCTCGATTCCTTTATATATGTACAACCAACCGTTATCCAATCAAACTTAATATACTCTGTGAGCTCTGCTCAACTGAGTATAATTACTGATTCATTTGCATTATGCTAAGAGCTGATAACTGTTGCAATGACCAATCATCACAGTTATTTTAACTGAAAAATAAATTAGATTGATTAAGGCTCGGTAATTTTTACAACTTATTGCTAACTTAAGATCAAGGGTTTCTCTTCTTTCGCAATTACCAAACAAATTACTTCTCATGACAAAAACTCGGTTAAATTAACCGTAATGCGTACAATTTTACCGAATATCTGTTAACTCAAGAACAACAACCTCGATTTGCTGATTTTAGTAGCATAATTTCTTTCCGTGTATCGCCTTGACCCGCCCTAGAATTTTCAAATTCATCCGGTATCAGGAAAAAGTGCTGACGGCTGATGCCGTTATGTGGTGGTAGCGTGCTCCGCCTACCACATATTCTGGGTTCACCCCTCTTGCAACGCAACAACACAATTTTAGAAACAAGTTTTTGCAATGTTTTTTTTATGCCTTGCAATCCTACACAGTTACATTTTATCCAGTGGATGAATGCACTGTAATCCTTAATGCCCTTGGAGCCAAAAACAAGGTTTTGTTAGGATGGGTTCCCGAACATCAGGGATATGAAGGTAATGAACATGCAGATTACCTAGCAAAGCAGGGTGCTACAGTAGCATTCTATGGTCCAGAGCCCTTTTGTGGACTTACAAAAGCACACACCAGGGAAACTATAAGTAACTGGGAAACTAAACAATTCAGATGTCACTGGATTGACAGCCCAGAGCAAACGAAGGCCAAACTGTTTATACTTCCGGCGACGAAAGTATCAGCCAAACTCATTAATCTAAGCAGGGAGGACATAAGAACTCTCACTGGGTACTATACAGGGCACTGCGGTATACGATATCACCTAAGTAAATTAAATCTATCCGATACCCAAATTTGTAATTTCTGTGAGGTGGATGAAGAAACGCCGGTTCTTAATCCCTATGTGATATGAAGTAAAAAGCCTGAAGAGGTACGTAGACACATCAAAAGTCTCCAGGTAAAAAATTTGGCTGAAAGGTCTTGCACAATAGATCTGCATAAAGGTCGCAGTGTTTCCAGACCTATTAATGATAATAATTAGAGGGAAATTTTCTAAGTGGGGTCATACATCGGCAGTGATTTTGCAAGCGCTCCAATTGAATTAATGCCATGAAAAGCATCGCAGTGGAAACTCATCCGCCGTTCAGAGTCGGCATAAAATAAGTAGGTCCGTCAATTTATAGAAAATTAAAAGAGCACAACGCAAATTGGAAGCGAAGCGCGAACTGAAATCTCTTCTAACCTCCGCCTTACTTTTTTATTTATATTTTATTTGCAATTACAAGATCAAGAAGAGGCAGTTCTTACAAAAAGTATAGCGATACGATCAGGATGACGAGTTCAAATTGAGAATATTTTCACTTATAGTTTGCTGACTTTTTCTGAAGAAGCATTTTTGTAGCCCAATCAATTTTGGTCTTACATAGTTCAAGTTATTTGTCTCTCAAAATTTGCTCGGACTTATAAATTTTTTTTTTTTGCTGTAGCGTGTTTTAGATTTGCTTCGATACGAAGTGCATTTAGTTTTATAATATTTTCCATACAGCTGTTAGTTGTGTTGTTACAAACTTTCGGCATCAAAGAAATTTTCATTCGATGATACCATTTGTGTAAGATCCAGACTATTGTTCTTGGATATAACTGGTACATGGAGGTAGTTAAAACTAACCACACTAATTTACAGTTCACATGCTTTGAAATTTGATTGAAATAATCATTAGTATTGGTGATTTAGCCCCTACGCTGCGCTTAGCTTGTTCCATTTTTTTATCTTTTTTTATTTTTTTATTAGTGAGTTGGGCAAAGAATTCTTGTTGTTATTACAGATATCTATGTACTATCGTAATTATATTTAAATAAATTACTAGCTGCTGAACTGCCACTTATGATAATATAATAAAAGTGGGTGTATTAATTTATATATTTTTTACTCAACCAAAGTTGCAATGCAAAATTGGCTAGTAACTACTGGCACACTTCTACAAAAGAAAAAACAATATTAAAAAAAAAAGTTTGCTTTAACAAGAATACAAATATTTATACCCAGCTGTACTTGTATCCAGGGTATTATAACTTTGATTCGATAACGGTTGTTTGTACAGGTATTAAGGAATCGAGATAGATACATACTTCCAAATAGCAAAATCATCAGTATCGAAAAAAAATTTGATTAAGCCATATCCGTCCGTCCGTCCGTCGGTCTGTCTGTCCGTTAACGCGATACTTGAGAAAATATTCAGATATCTTCACCGAATTTGGTATTCGGGCTTATTTTGACCAAGAATAGATTGGTATCTAAAGGTCTAGCCTTAAAAAAGTTTATGAAAGCTCTATGGTATTTAACTACATTTGACTGATATTCTATGGAATATGGGAGCGGCACCATCCACATTTAGAAGAAGAAAATTTAGAAGTTTAACATGCCGTAAATCAACAGCCATTAAAGATATTACATTGAAATCTGGCAGCGAAACTACCCTTGCCAAACTATATAGACACAGTGAAGATAATCAATCGGCGAAAGACCACGCCCACTTTTCCTAAAGGTCTAACCTTAACAAAGTTTGCAATAACTCTGTTATTTAACTACATTTGACTGATATTCTACCTCAGTAGATATGTCGAACAAAAATCTCGCAATCCGAACGAAATTTGGCAACAGTTTTTTTTTTTCATAGCTACAACTGTTATACTGCATAAGTGGTAGCCTCTGCATCCTTTCTGCTTCTTTTGAGCGAAAATAAGTTCAGAATAGAACCATATATTACCATTGTGCAGCCTTATAACACTATTAACCACACAAAGCAAACAACAACAACGTTTCTAGTACACAGCTGGGTATATAATGTACGGTTTCACCCGAACATAGACTATCTTACTTGTTTTTATTAATTTTCCTACTTAATATTCTGGGTGGGCGTATACCTGGAGGTCATTTTAGTTAAAACTGGCAATTACAAAAGTAACAAAAAATTTAGTTTTGGTACAACTCACTAGTTTTTTTGGTGGAAGCTGACAAAGCCCATGAAATATAGACGCATATTTGCATTGAAGCTCAAAGAAGTAACAAAAAACAATTTGAAAGTACAGGTAAACATATATATATATTTTTTTTTTTTTGTATTAAGATCCAAATATAACATTTATCAACAATGCAGTTGTTAGCTTTCAGTACGATAACTGTCAGCCTTAAATTAAGTGGTCAAAATGTAACAAACAACAAGCGCAAATCGTGTATGCTATTCCATTTGAGACAGAGGGCGGCTTTATGAAATTGTGCAAAGTAAATTATTTTCCGAAGGCCAAACAAAACCAAAAAACTCAGGAAATGCTTAACAAGATTGTTGAGTTTTAGCCTTCATTCAAAAATCAAAGCAAGAGCTTTACAAATATCAAGCCAAGCATCAAATTTACTGACAAAGCTTCGACACAAACATAGAATCAGAATAAGTGAATTATTTTGTTATTTAAAGAATGAGAGCTAAATGTGGCCAAGCGCTAGGCGTAAAACGTCCAGCTGAACTATTTTTAGTGGTCAACAATTGCTAGTAAGGCAGGTGTGCGCAAAAATGGATGGAGTTGTATGCAGCAGTTGTGGCAACTGTCTGCTGACGCTGGCGTAGTTGAGCGGTCAAACAGTCAGGCAGTGAGTTAACTTGACTCACACAAGCTCCACTTAAGACAGATTTGACGTGGTTGCACTTGATTGTTGGTTATTTTATCGATTGACTCGCTTGTTGAATTTTTTTTTTTTTTTGAGAATTTTAAAGCATAAAAATAATTTGCTTTTTTTAACCATGCCAAATTTCTAAGACTTTGCATATGCACAATCAGCAATTGAACGAAGGGTGTGTGCTGGAAAACATTTAAGGTGGGGCGAATTTTGGAAACAGTTTTTTTTTTAGCAAGAATTCATTCATTCTAAGCGCCCAATGAAGCTCCCCACTCCTGATTGAAATCTGGTTTGGTTCCAAACGGCTAGAGTGGTCCTTCCCAATTCTGAGCACTTGGTGCTGCACTACGTCATTTTGCAAAGCCGTTAAAGTTTTGCGTGGAAACCAAATTGTGACCGGTATAAGATTTACCAGGGCTGAAGCCGCACTGAAAAGGACCAAAAACTAGGGCAGTGAGTGCTTTCACAAGGCCGTTTATGCAATAATGAGAACGTTGATTTCACAGTGGTCTGCGCAGTTTGCCGTCATATTTGAATGTATCCGAAGATAATAAATTATCAGATTTGGGACTCGGCATGTTGTTGCTGTTTCTGCAGTGATAAAGCACTTGGCATCTTTCGTGGGTGCTTTCGTTCAAGAAAGCAGGAAATGTTCCTTCAGTAATGTCAAGTGAAAGCTTCCATCTTTCGCCAAATTTTACGTAAAATTGTTGCTCCATTTTTGTAGAAGTTCAAGATCTTCGCATTCCCAATATAAAAGAAACAGCTATAGCCTGGATAATATTTTGCGTATATGATTCAATGTTCGTCATAATATTTTATAAAAAAAGGCGTGAGTACCAAGTTATAAGTCGTAAGCTTCAATGTATGAACATGCGGGTGTAATTTTGTTTAACTAGTGCTCACTCTGGGACTGAGCTCAACAACAACAGAGTTAACTCTAACGGGGAAAAATTATTTTAGGCTTTTTGGGAAGACCTTCATCGGCTTCTTATCGGTAACAACTAATAGCGACAAGTTATTGTTTTATTTCCGCTTATCATCGATGGCGAACTATTATCGTCGAGTTAAAGTCTTATTATCGGGTTGCTGTTGCCGATTCATCGGCCTCTTATTTGCATTTTACTGTCTTGTTATCGGCGCGATATAGATGTGCCATCGAATATATATCAAGATTTTCTTTATCGGTGTCTTTTCCATGATAAACCAATGAGTCGCCGATAATAAATCGATAGAACGCCGGTAACAAATTGGTAACTCTCTGGCAAGAAATCGATAACTTTTCTATATCAAGCCAATAACTTTTGTAGAATAAGAATTGATAACTTTTGATAAATAACCGACAATTTTTTGATAGTAAATTGATAACTTAACTTTTCGATAACAAATCGATAACTCGCCCACAATAAATTGATAACATTCCGATAAAAAATTGGTAGCTTTTCGATAACAAACCGGTAAAACGCCCGAAATAAATTAATACCGCAACGATAAAAAATCGATAACTTTTCGAAATGCAATCGTTAACTCTTTGAAACGTGTCGATAGCTAATTGATAAACTCTGATAAAAAATTGGTAACACTCCGATAATCGATAACTTTTCGATGACGTCTCGATAGCCAGTTGATAACATAAAGACAACTTTTCGATTAGTAATCGACATTTTTCTGTGAAATAATCGAAAATTTTGCGATAACACGCCGTCAACAAATTGGTAACACCATAAGAAGAAATCGATAACTCTTCCGTAACAAATCGATATTTTTTTCCAAAAATATTGATAACTCATCGATAGGAAATTTATAACTTCTAGATAAGATATCGATAGCTCATCGAAATCCGTCGATAACATACCTTTAACGTGTCTATGAGAAAAAAAAAAAACACACTGATACTCCGTCGATAGCAAACGGTTATCAAATTATTTTTCTCATATCAACTTTCACTTGCTTGAAATGCTGCTAATTCTCAGCTCCAGCATGAAAGATGCTAACTTTAAAGTACAACCCGCCTTAATGTTCAATTCTCTTGATAAATCTTAAATCCGCAATCAACTTGTTGTTCAAATTTTGGTCACTGCCAGCTGCATTATTAACAATATTACTGGAGTTCTATGTTTATTTTGATTGCTTTTTTTGCTCAATTGTGTTCTGATTTCTATTTAAAACTCCAGCTACGGAAGTGACGGTTATTTAGCCTTTTAGCGAACATTCTCCAATTTGACGTACATGAAAATTATGAATTTTTTTTTTTGAATATGAACTAAATTCCTACAGTCGATACAACAATGAGGTCAGGTTGGTATTGCAATTAAGTTGTAAAAAAATTATTGCTATTTTTTACAAATAAATACATTCATAACTTGTTATTGCCAGAGCTACAGTTGTTTTACATGCATGCATATTTTCATATAAATTTGCTTGGAAAAAAAATTGCGACATATTCTTGTACATATGTACATATCTATTGAGATACTTATGTGCATCAAGGTCTTCAACGCTGTATAAACATTGAGTTATGGTGCAAACAAAACTTTTGCTGAAATCAAAGTTCCTCATATCTATATTGATTAAACAAATTTTAATTTTGATTTCATAATTGCATTATGTATGTCTGGCGCGTTCGGCCATTAAGCAATACCAAATTATTGAGTAAAGCATGCATTTAAGTAAAACAGATACAAAAGTCGAAAGAATTGTGAGTGGCGCACTTTGATATACAAACAACGTTCTACTTAGTAAATTACGAAGCAGTTAAGGTTAGATTAGGTTGAACTGGGCGGTCCGTGAACTGAATGAGTCCACAGTGTTACCAGAAGTTTGCTTAATGACCAAATTGAAAACCCCTATCAAAAACCAGGACTTATAATATAAAATAGCTCAGTCCTCTTGGCAAATACTAGAAGCTTTCTAGGATCTATGCTATTTGCTGCTTCGAGATCAGACAACTATAAAATAAAAAATAAAAATAACTCCAATATTCAATAATGCAAAATGGTCTTTATTAGACTACTTTCAAAATAACACTTCTACTTCTCAGCTTTGCTGCTTTTATACTCTTTGGTTTCCTCGTTGGCATATTTCTAGGCGTTTCTATTTCTAGAATTTACTACCAGCTATAAACTTATCAGGTTTTTTTTGTTTTTTTTATAAACTTATCAGGTATAACAGAGATGCATGATCATAGCTTCTCGCATAGCCATATGCGCGTGTATATGTGAGTGATACTTCCACCGATGATTGCCTACTTTTGGGTGTATCTCAGATATATGCAGTGTTTGTGCGTTCCTCTCCGCTACTTATATGGACATATGTGAAGACATAATGATTGATTTGTTTATGCGCATACAAGTGTGGCAGCTTGCTTTATTGTTGTTGTGGCTTTATTTACTTAGTATCAGATTAGTGATGTGAGTATCACTTAGTATCACTAATATTCGTCACAATATTTACTCCTAATATATGTAGTATACTTTCTGGCCAAACTGTTGATTATTGCCAGTATGCAAAATATAACTGCATTCATATATATTCAATCGTTTATTTAAGGCGCCGCTCACTACCATATGCAAATTAAGGTTGGGGCCTTTGGTTCAACCTTTTAAAAAATATTTTTTATTTTAGGCCTTGAGGCCGAGTTTATCCAAGTATGATGACGGTTACTCAAAAACTAAACTTTATTTGCATTTTTCTCTTATTTATAGGATTACAACACTTGCTTACATTCTAATTTCATCATATTGTGAAATACCTTGGCCTTGAAATAAAGATATCAATTTCTATTTGATGGAAAATTCCATCAAGACTCTAGTTAAGCTACATCTAAATCGATGCGCCAGTATTCGATCAAGTAAACAAATCAGGATACTTTGTATTCTTACAATAACAAATATAAATCATAAAACTATTTTTGGGTAGCTTGAATCATTGATTCAAGATCAAATTGTTTACCATTTGCAGCTGCAATAACAAAGAGGCGAGCTTGTGCTTACTTAAGATGCGATTTCAGTTCGCAGCATGAATTGATTGAAAAGATCAATTTTGTTTACAGTTATGGTCCCGGATTCAGTTAAACTATTTATTTTGTCCGAAATGACATTACAAGTGATTTGCTGCAATTCTGAATATACGTTTTGCTTTTTAATTTTACCTAATTTTAGCAACTTTCAGCATAAGTAAATTATCAAAATCAATCAAAAAGCCACAAAAATATACAAAAAAATTAATGTCTTTTTATATCTTCACTTCGCTTATTTAAAAGATTTATATTTTCAGTTTAGTTGTTCATTAGTTGATTCAATATATTCTAAAATTTCAAAATTATTTTCATTATTATGTTTTAAATAATTCCATATTTTTATTTCAACATTTACATAAGTTTTGTTATTAATTATTGTTTGATTTTCGAAAGTAATTAAGTACGATCCTGCTAAATTTTGATTCTGAACATAATTTTCTCCTGAAACTAAAATAACTCCCTGTTTAATTATTTCAATTTTATTATTTCGTTCTTTAATTTTTTTACATTTTCCATTTAAAAGTTGTGATAAACATGCGGCTTCTTTATTTAGTTTGTTGGAGGTCCTCTAATTTAAAATAAAAACAGCCGCTCTTCTGAACAATAAAGAATGTTTTATTTCGACTTACTTCAACGTCGGTTAGATACACACAGATAGAAAAGAATTATTCGTAAGTTAAAATGGCGAATACAAAGAAAGAATTCGCAAAGCAAAAAATGCGATTACAAGTTGCAAATGAAAAACAGAGTTGCCACATGAAATAGAATTTCAACACTCCTCCTCAAATCTGGTATTCATTTGCAGTCACAAATTAATAATTTAACTCAAAAAAAAACTTTGAAGTTATTTTACATGTACTAGATTAAACCTAACAATTTTACAAACTTGTTATGATTTAACTTGCTTAGATTTTTCGTAAATACATCTGCAATATTATCTGAGCTTGAACAATATTGTAATTCAATTAAATTTTTCTGATACATATCTCTTATATGATGATATTTAATTTCTATGTGCTTACATCTTGTATGGTATACAGCATTTTTGATAAGATGTAATGAGCTTAAATTATCACCATTTACAACAATTTTGTCAGGCCTATGTACATTTATTTCGTCCAAAAATTGTTTTATGAACATAACCTCTTTTGCGGCAGTTGACAACGATATGTATTCCGCTTCGGTGCTGCTCAAGGCCACTGTTGATTGCTTCTTCGACTCCCAAGACACCGCACCACCGGCTAAAAGAAATACATAGCCAGTGAACGATTTGCGCTCGAGTGACTCTCCACCCCAATCAGCATCAGCATAGCATTGTATCGGCGTTCCCTTCTTACTGTACGTGAGCGATAAATCAATCGTAGAACATAAATATCTTAACACCCTTTTTGCCGCTGCCAAGTGTTCGCTATGTGGCTCATTATTATGCTGCGCAAGCTTGCACACTGTATGTATAATATCTGGCCTTGTGCACAACGCCAGATACAACAACGAGCCTATCAGCGACTGGTACTCTTGTTTGCCAACGCGCTTGCAACTAGAATCAGCGCATAATATTTGTTGCTTAGGATCAAGTGGTGTTGCTATAGGACGACAGTCTAACATGTCATGTTGTTGCAGCAATTCTTTGATTTGCCCTTTTTGTCGTATAGCTATTGCGCCCCTTTCACCTTCTCTTTCGACTTCCATACTAAGAAATAATTGAACAGGACCCTTATCTACCACTTGCAGTCTTTTCGAAATTTCGTGTTTAATAGAGCTCATCTCTTTCTTGTTTGAGCTGGCTATTAGCAAATCATCTACATACACTGCTAACAAATTGATGTGCCCGTCGTGATGCTTCGTATATACGCAAGGCTCTGTTACACATTGTTTAAAACCAATATTAATTAAAATGTCATGCAACCTCATATTCCATTGACGTCCTGCCTGTTTCAAACCATATAAAGCTTTCTTTAACTTTAAGACTTTATTGGGATACTCGCTGTTTGTAAATGTTTCAGGCTGCACCATATATATTTCGTCATCTATGATACCATTTAAAAACGCAGATGAAACGTCAACATGGTGTAGGTATAGCTGGTACTCTGCAGCTAACGCGAAAATTGTACGGATCGTAGAATACCGCACCACAGGTGAAAACGTATCGGTATAGTTCACCCCATATACTTGGCTGCACCCTTTGGCTACTAGCCTTGCCTTAAATCGATCAATTTCACCGTTCTTGTTTTTCTTGATCGAAAATACCCATTTGCACTTTATGGTTTTCTGATTTTTTGGTAAATCTACTAGCTCCCATGTATCGTTGTCTAAAAGAGCTTGATATTCAGCACACATTGCTTTACGCCACTCACTTGCATGGTCGCTAGACATGGCTTCACCCACTGTATTCGGAATATCAACATCATAGAGAAAATTTGCATAATGGTATTCTTTCTTTGGCCTTCCTGGTTTCCCTGACCGCACCAACTTAGGCCGACCAGGTCCTACTTGTTTAGTAGCAGGCTCTTCATCACTTTCTTCTTTTGCAGATTTATAATCACTCTCTGGGTCGTCTTCAGCACTAACACGTTCATTATCTAGCTTGTCTTCAGTGCTAACACATTCACTTTCTGGCTTGTCTTCAGTGCTAACCCACTCACTCTTTAGCTTGTCTTCAGTGCTTACACATTCACCTTCTGGCTTATCTTGATTTGACTTTAAAATATATAAATCAACGTTTAGATTTTCTTTCGGAATAGTTGGTTCTATAAATGATACATCACGTCTTAAAATAATTCCTCTTGTGGCAGAATCATACAAGCGATAGCCCTTGGTAGCACTACCGTAACCAACCATTACATACGCTTTTCCCTTAGCATTAAATTTACTTTTAGGTTTTTTATCTAAGGCGTAAGCCACTGATCCAAATGTTCTTAGATGTGACACAACTGGTTTTCTTTTATACCATGCCTCATAAGGCGTCATTTCATCAACTGCTTTTGTTGGTGACCTATTTCGCAAGTAGGCTGCAGTATTTACAGCTTCTGCCCATAATGTATCACTCAAATTCGCACCAATTAGCATGCTCCGTGCCATCTCTACCAATGTCCGGTTATAGCGTTCAGCTACACCATTCTGCTGCGGGGTGTAGGGTACCGTGAACTGATGCAAAATGCCACAATCTTTTACATACTCCTGAAACAAATTATTTGTGTATTCAGTGCCATTGTCACTTCTAATAGCTTTAATTAGACACCCAGTTTGACGTTCAGCGAAAACCTTGAATTCTTTAAATTTACTGAAAACTTCGCTTTTGTGCTTCATTAAATAAACAAAACCATATCTTGATTTGTCATCTACAAATGTCAATACGTATTTCGAACCACCAGCCGATGTTTTTACTGGCCCAAATACATCTGTATGTACTAGTTCAAGTAATTCGCTTGCTCGATTTGAACTTGATGTAAATGGTTTTGTTACACATTTACTCTGCATACATACAACACACTGAATAGATTTTGGCACATTTACTTGAAGCCCGTTCACTAAATTTTTGTTTACAAGCATACGCATGCTGTCATAGTTCAAATGACCATACCGTGCATGCCACTTCATTGCTTCATTCTGCTGGCCTGCAAAGAATAACATTTTCTTATTTTCTGTGAACAAAAATATACCACCAACTTTGTTTCCACGCAATATTACGCTGCCGTTGTTTTCATATACCGTGACAAAATCTTTTGCAAATTTAACACAAAGGTTATTTTTCACTGCTTTCGATACTGAAATAAAATTGCATTGCAATACAGGAACATAAAGTACATCAATCAGCTGGATTTCTTTCCCTTCTGCTTTTAGTCGAACTGTTCCCTTTCCCATTGCTTCTATACATTTGTTACCAGCTAACAAAATGTTTTCATTGTATTCATTCAACTCATCGAACATGTTTCTGTCACAACACATATGCGACGTGGCTCCGCTATCGATACACCATACGTTCGACTGCAAGTTGTTTGACTCAAACGCTGAGAACAGAGTAAATGCTTTTGGTTTCTCGTTTGTTTTATCTGTCTGTTCCTGGTTTTTGTTGCTTTTGTTGCATTGTGCAGCAAAATGACCCGTGCGTCCACAACTAAAACATTTTAAGTTCGATCGATTTCTAGAACATTTACTTCGCTGCGACGACTTGCTGCCACTGCTTTTACCCTTTTCATGTGCCATGAAAACTTGCACGCTACTTTCTGCAATAGGCGACACACTCATTTTTCGACGTTGCTCTTCCTCAAGCAATTTAATTTTTAACAAACTCAGCTTTGGAAGCTCATCGCGTGACTCTAACGCGACAACTAAATTTTCGAAAGACTTCGGAAGACTAGCTAGGAGCATTATTACAAATAACTCCTCCTGCAGATCTATACCAATTTCTGCTAGCTTCTCAACTATACTCGAAAAATTGCTTAGATATTGTTGTACTTTATCACTTTCTGCCATGCGCATATCCAGTAGCTGCTTAAATAAAGACACCTTTCGCGCAGGGCCTTTTGGTCGATGTATATCCTGCAACACACTCCATGCTTCTTTTGCTGTTTTGCATTTTTTCACGTAGGCAATTTGTATTGGCGTTAGGCTTAACACAATTGTTGCCATGGCCTTCTCATCACTCGATTTCCATGCTTTTTGTTCAGCGTCTTCGGCTTCTGTAGCTGGCTGCATAAGTGCACCTGACACCACATCCCAGAGCTCCTTGTATACAAGTATACTTTTTACTTGAACGCACCATGCGTCATAGTTGGACTCATCCAACTTCTCAACATTAAAAAACGAGGAATTGTTCATTTTTCTTAGCACTTTATGTAGGGGCTGGGCCCATAACCTGTTGGAGGTCCTCTAATTTAAAATAAAAACAGCCGCTCTTCTGAACAATAAAGAATGTTTTATTTCGACTTACTTCAACGTCGGTTAGATACACACAGATAGAAAAGAATTATTCGTAAGTTAAAATGGCGAATACAAAGAAAGAATTCGCAAAGCAAAAAATGCGATTACAAGTTGCAAATGAAAAACAGAGTTGCCACATGAAATAGAATTTCAACATAGTTTACAATAAGTATTTGTAATTTCCATTTCACAATCCTGTACATTAAAAAAATCATTATTACAATTTATTATATTTTTGTCTATTATAAGCTTACCATCTATTTGTGCTATAGCCCTATCTTCATAATGTTTACAAGTAAATTTTATTTTTGGATATTATATATATAATACAATTATATATGTTTTTTGAACTATTTTGAATTCTGATATATCCATTAAATCTATAATTGACATTAAACCATGTTGATGGTTTGTTATGTTTTTTAATTCATTTAAGTGAAGGATTACTGGGTTTAAAATTCCTTTTCCGAAAGTGATGGTATTTATTAAATTTTGAAGTTCTTGCTTAATGTACTGATATCTTTTAATTTTTAAAGCACTAGCAATGTGTCTCCTTTCATTTTATTTACTGTATTTGTTAATTCTGTAATTACCTTAAACATTTATGAATTTGTAGTAAACTGCTTATTACTATTTTCGACTAATTCATTTAATTTGTCATTAATTTTTTTAAAATCATCATGATCTGGAGTTCCCGCTATCCATTTCCAAATTGTTTCCAACTCATTTATCCCTCTTTTCTGCCTAAAGGAATTTTGTCTAAGTTGTCCCAACAAAGTTTTAATTATTAACATTTCTGATTCAGCGTCTAAGCTGTTAATTTTATTGTTGTCATTATATGGAACTGGATGATTAACAAAATCTCGTTTTTCTTCATTTATGATTTCCTCTAAATATGTTAAATTTGTAATGTGAAAAATATCTCCATAATCTTCATATATGGAAAAGTCTCCATTCTCAATTAGTGCTCAATTTTGTCGGGTATATTCCACGATGTCGGCGACTATTGAGCCGAGCAGGAATGCAGTCATGAACAATATCATTTTGAATATCTACGAATAATTATGATTTTATATTATCCTTACGTATGATTCTATTTCTATTGTTAATTATTATTTTATTTTCTAAATTTTCCTTAACCTGCTGTTTTTTATATCTAGGCTTTAACTTATTTTTTTCTCCTATAATTTTTTCATAAATGATTTGTCCTGGGCAATATTGTTTTTCAACTCTATTTTTATAATGAGTTGCTAACATTTTATCCTGTGCCTGTCTAAGTTTTATTGGTAAATTTTCATGATTCACCTTGTTATAGAGAACCCCTTTTGGTTTAAAATTAGTTACTGAATGTATCGTTATATTGTACTGTTGTGCCGCTTTAATAATTGTTTCTAAATCACTAACTATATTGTATTCTTCTTTTATACATCTAGATATTTCTATTATTGTCGAATGAACCCTTTCTATCTGCCCATTGGTTATACTGTGTCGGGGATCACAAAAAAAACATTTCGATATGTAATCGTTGCATCAGAGATTTAAATGTTGGCGTTGTGAAACTTGGTTCATTATCCAAAGTTATTCGTTTAACATCTGTAAAAGTTTTCAGTAATTCCAAAGCCTTTTCCTCAATATTAGATTTGTCTTCTATATGTTTCATTACTAAAAATTTTGAATAAGCATCTACGCATGTGATGAATTTCAATTTCTGCGCGTAAAAAATATCTAAGTGAAGCTGTTCTCTTTCTGCTTCTGGAATTGGAGCTGTGCATATTGGTATTCTTTTTGGATGACGATCATATTTATTTTTATTACATCATATTACATATTTATTTTTATTACATCATTACATTTTCTCATTTCTGGCCAATAGTATAAATTTTCTATTTGTTTTATGTTTTCATTAAAGTTACGATGAGCTCTATTATGAGTTTTTTCAATTATTCCAGACTGATCTTCCCTATTAAGAATATCCATCGGAAAAAGACTTGTATAAACAAATTTGTTTTGCAAGGTTTGTTTTAAGCAGGCATGCTTAACGAACGAAACGATATCATTTCGTTACGATAATCAACGCTAATAAACGAAACGAAGTTTTAAGGGTCCTTGGATTTCATATAAATCCTCTATTGTACAGTGAATTGCGGTTACCAATTTTGGTTGAATAAATTCTTTTAAAATGGTTAGCAAATTTTCCACTGTATCATATTCTATTAAATGCCTTTTATTTCCAAAATTTTCAATTAATTCATGAATGGTGAATCTGTTTTTACACAAAATTATCTGTTGTTTAAATTGGTTTACAGGTTTTTTTGTTTCTTGAATTCTAATACTCTCACTACTTTGTGCGGAATGTCGTGATTCGTCACTCTGCGAATCCTGTGGATCATCGGACATATTGTATAATTCAAGACGCGACAATGCGTCTGCTACAACATTGGTTTTCCAGGCCTATAAATACATTTTGGAGCAAACTCCTCTATAAATGTATGCCATCTTTTCATTTTCGGATTAGGATTACGAGGTGATAAAGCAAATGTCAATGGTTGATGATCAGTATGAATTTCCAGATTAGTGACTCCATATAAATAATTTCTAAGAGTCTTTAGTGCCCAGACAATGGCAAATAATTATTTTTCATTTGTTGCGTAATTTCTTTCTGTTTTATTAAGAGTTTTTGAAATAAAAGTGATTGGTCTACCCTCCTGTGAAAGCACAGTGCCTATTGCTACATTAGATCCATCGGTAGTAAGAACAAAAAACTTTGAATAATCCGGTTGCGTCAATTCCATTTCTGACGCCAAATGTTTTTTTTAGTTTATTAAATGCTTGAATCCCATTTTGATCCAAATTTATTTCAAACTTTTTCGACTTATTTTTGGAAACTCTTCCATTTTCTCCGGATAAGTATTTACTCAATGGTTTCGCTATTGTTGCAAAATCTTTAACAAACTTACGATAATATCCTGCAATTCCCAAAAATCCTCTTAGTTCTCGTAAATTTTTAGGTACCGGGTAATTTAAAATCAATCTTATTTTGTTGGGGTCCGTTTTAATGACATTTGGTGCTATTATATATTCTAAAAACTCTATTTCCTTTTCAAAAAACTTTGGTTTTTCAAGTGAAATTTTCATATTTGCTTTTCTCAAAACTTCCGTCACTATTTCTAAATCTTGCAAATGTTGTCTTATATTTTCTGAAAAAATAATTATGTCATCCATGTAAACATGACAAATCTTTCCTATGTGTTCACGCAATATATCATCCATTGCTCTTTGAAAAATTCTAGGTGCATTTTTCAGACCGAATGGCATTCGCAAAAATTCATATTTTCCATTATTTACGGAGAAAGCGGTTTTTTCTATGTCATTTTCCGACATTAATATTTGATGAAAACCTGATTCTAAATCAATGCTTGAGAAATATTTTGATTTACCTAAATTTGATAAAATTATGTTAGTATCCGGAATTGGATAACGATCAGAAATGGTATGTTCATTAATCTTTTTATAATCGATGACCATTCTAAGTTTGGGTGAGCCATCATCATTTGTTCCTTTTTCGGGTACAACCCAAATCGGTGAATTATATGGGCTTTTACTAGGTCTTATTATGTTTTCATTCAACATTTTATTAATTTCTTTATTAACGAATGAATTTACTGACAAAGGATATGGGTATTGCCTACTCCATATGGGTTCAATATTTTTGGTTCTTATTTCTGCCCTTACGTTGGTCATAAACGGAAAGCTTGTATTTATTCTTGAATGTATTTTAGCAATTTTTTCTTTTATCTGGGTTTTGAATTCCGAAAGGTTCTCATCTTGACTTTCAATCTTTAATGTTTAAAAATTTTCTTCACTATTTTTATTTCTCACATATTTTTTAAAATTTGACAATTCTTCATTGTCATTTTCCCTATCACTGAGCATTGCAGCTATTTCTGAATCTTTTTCAGTTATTATAGAACAATTATCAAATGAATTTCCCATAAGTTCCTCTTTTTTTAATTTAGAATCCTTTTGTCCTAACGTAATAAAATATTTGTTTAATATAATGTTGCCCGTAAAATCATCGGCTGGCTTTGTAGAAACAT
Organism: Eurosta solidaginis; assembly: GCF_040869045.1. Taxonomy (NCBI): domain Eukaryota; kingdom Metazoa; phylum Arthropoda; class Insecta; order Diptera; family Tephritidae; genus Eurosta; species Eurosta solidaginis. The sequence goes on along the minus strand of NC_090321.1, from coordinate 26,597,205 downwards.
TTTGTTCCACAATATTTTGCATATCCTTTTTAGGATTTATTTCATTTTTTGAATTTCTAAAAGGCCTTTGTACCTTGTTCAAATTTTGATTTTCGAATTTATTTTTTATTTTGCCGGTATTTTCTACGGCTGGCGCCTTAGGATTTTCGCATCCCAAGGGGTTTAATATTTCACTATTTCTGACACAATTTTCTATCTTATTGCCGGTAATTACTTCGGCAGGCACCTTAGGACTATTTTGGCCCAAGGGGCTTAATTCTTCACATATGTTAGGCGTTTTTGCCTTTTTAAGATTTTTTAATTTGGTTTTGCCGGAATTAACTTCGGCGGGCGCCTTAGGAGTTTTTAATCCCAAGGGGTTTAATTGTTTACTTTTAATAGGCTTATTTGCCTTTTTTATTTCACTTTCTTTTTTATTTCACTTTCTTTTTTTGTTTTGGCAGTATTAACTTCGGCGGGAGCCTTAGGACTTTCTTGTCCCAAGGGGTTTAGATTTGAAACATTATCATTACGAAAGTTAATATTAATGCTTCTTTTCACATTATCTTTATCATCTATATTTTTATAAATTATTTTTCCCTTGCGCAAGTCAATACGTGCTTCTATTTTTTTCAAAAAACTATATCCCAGGAGCAAATCTGATTCCAAGTTATCTATCTCATAGAAAACCTGTTCCACTCCAAATAAACGAATTACATGATAATATTTTATTATTGAGAAACCATTCACCGTTTTTATCCTTTTGTTAATGGCTAATTCATTTCTATCTTCATATACTCCTTGCTTCATGTAGCAAGAAGTGGCTCCTGTATCGACAAGAGCTTTCAATTTTTTATTTATTCTGTCATCTCGGACTGTGATGTAGGGGAGGACGTCCCCTCTTCTTCTAAAAAATAATCTTCATTTAGATTATTTAACCTTTGATTTTTTTCTTGCGGCCGGAAACTATTATTGCTATCCCTTGGTCGCTTTACTCCATGTGTACTTTGAGCTTGAAATCCGTTTGAATTTGTATTTACGTTAGCCGCTCCTGGCTTAATATTTTGTAAATTTGTATTTTGTTGACCTCTGTAATTATAGTTTCTATTAAACATTCTAGAGGTGGATGGATCTACGTCCATGGGTTCAGGTTTAGTATTAACGTATTGTGGGTTTCTTGGGGAATTTGTTCGCCGAGGAAAACGTAAATTATTACTTGTATGATCTTGCTTCAATTTCGATTTTTCGTTTGCAAAATTTTGTGCAAACCTAATTCTTTGATTATTAGACGCAAGTTCTTGAGCCTTTGCCAAAGCATCTGGCAAGTCCTGAGGATTCAATGAGAATATAATATCTCTTAATGGCAAATTTAATCCTGTAATAAATATTCGAAGGTCCTGATCCCTATTCTTTTTATTCAATTGTTTAGTTATCTCTGCACCATTACCATGCGGCATTATTGTTTTATTTATTAGTAATGTCAACTTCTTGTTGACTAAGTTATAATATTCAATTACAGTCATTGAGCCTTGACGCAAGACACTCAATTCCTGTTCAATTATATGAATGGGACGTTTGTCTGAATAGGCAAAGTCCAAACGTGCAATTATCGCATCAAAATTTAAAACTGTGCCATGATTTGTTAAAATATCATTGGCATCATGGTTTATTTTATTTCTCAAGATAGTCAGAGCAGCAAAGTATCTTCTACTCTTCCTAACATATAAGCTCATAGCATTATGAGCTGCTTCACGCCAGCTGAAATAGGAATTAAATTTTCCTGAAAATTCTGGCAAAGATTTAATTATGTCAAGAGATTCCTGACATTGAACATTCTCATCTATTATTTCTGCCGTGTAGTCAGTAGCACTTGGTGTATTAGACTCCAATTGAGAACGCGACCGATCAATTTCCTGTCTTAAGGAAATAGTACTATCTGCGATTAATCTACTTATTAAATCGACGCTCAAGGCGTTATCATTTGCCATTTTTTCTTTCTTTTCTAAAAAAAAATTATTTAAATAGAGTTTCACCACTATTTTGATAACACTTGGACAACTTCCCATACAACTTAACAACTTCCCTGTCCACATACAAAGCGCTTTATTTTTTGTGAGTCAAGTGTGACTCCTGAACGTAGCAAAAACAACTTTGTTTACCACGTTCAATGAGTCACATGTGAACATATAGGACCATAAGAAATAATTTAAGTTTTCGAATCACAATAACGGTAAATTGATATATAAATGTCGGAAGCGTGTATTAGTGTGCTCTTTTGTTTAATTGAAGTTAGAAGTATACACAAAAATTGAAGAAAATTAGAAAAAGGTATCAGAAAAAATTTCGAAAATTTCTTTCATTTTCCTAAAGTTTAGGTCTTTTGATATACGCTCACTTAGAATTCACAAATATATAACAGCACGTTCATTCCAAGAAAGCGTCTTTAAGTTGTATAAAGAAATGAGTCAAATGTGATTCATGAACTTATTTCAATACGCTCTTGTGAGTCACATATGACTCATTGGACAGGGAAGTTGTTAAGATTCAATGTAAGTTTTCTTATGCTATGCGATAACACAAATATACATCTATTACTTTACAAATTTACAGCTCTTGTTTTAATGCTACAAAATAAAACTGGCATTTGAAAGGAAATGTCTAAATGGACGCGAAATCTGCTTAGGAACGTTAAAGTTTTTTGGAAATTTTCAAAATTTCTGCAAATAGTTTAAAATGTATTCAAACTGTGTGTGACCAATTTTTTCTATGTTTTAAGCCAATTTAGTATTTCAATACTACATCCTGCCTACTCATACAACTCAATTTATTTGGCAATATGTACACAATTATTAAAAACTTTAGTTCATTTATCAAAGAAATGCGAATAACCCTCACAAGAATTTGGGGTCAGCAAAAGCTTTATTACAAAAAAAGCCTTAATTTTAAACATTATGAACACGCTTTAATGCGCATGAAAATCTCGCGACAAATTAAGGCAATCAACATAAATCTTAATTGTTGCGAAATGCATTAATATAAATCATCATCAGTAACAGCAAATGCTTAAACGATATCACAGAAGTAGCAATAACTGAAGAAGTAGCAACAATTCAAGTAGCAAACACTTGAACTGCAATAAGAACAATCAAAGTAAAAAAAAAAAAAACATCAGAACAAAGGAGCCAAAGGGTTGTGAGCAAGTTTCAACTTTTGTACAAAAACTGCAAATTTATTTTGAACACAAATGAGTGCATATATATGAATGTATAAACACTCATAAATTACTAAAAATATAAAAAAAAAATTGGACTAAAAAAACGCATGAGTAAAATGAACTACATCATATCGCGTATGGCTGCCTTCCATTTAAATTTTGGCGCAACTCCCACATCACTTTTACCGCCAAGCGAACAGAAAAGAAAGAATTAAAGATCAACTAAATGCCATCATAGCTTTATTAAATTTCTTTTAATAGCTTATTAACCAAACGCAATGATATGAATTTTCTTTCAGCATAGTATTCGTTTTGCCAATTCGACCATTAGTTTCCGCTGCCATCAGCACCCGTTACTCCACTGCTCTTTACTTTGATTTCAAAAGCATTTTTCCATCTGCCAATTGTTTTATACATAGCAGCCATCTTTCCTTTCTTCGTCTGCTCTGTAACTGTGCGCATAAAAAGTTGAATGGCTTTTTTAAGTTTATTTAATTTATAAAGTTGGGCCAGACATTCTGCTTATCTGCTACAAGTGGTTTCTAATTTATTTTCTGAATTTTTCTTTGGCTGCTTTTGCTTTGATCTGGTTTACCGCAAACCATTTATCCATGCCATAGGTCGTTGCCGGCATTGATTTAGTCGCCAGAAAAATTGGTCTGTTGCCAATATAAAAATCTGTTTCAAAACAAGAAGAATTGGTATGCTGCATAATTTTTATACGCAGTTGAGCAGAGCTCACAGAGTATATTAACTTTGATTGCATAACGGTTGGTTGTACAGGTATAAAGGAATCGAGATAGATATAGACTTCCATATATCAAAATCATCAGTATCGAAAAAAAATTCGATTGAGCCATGTCCGTCCGTCCGTCCGTCCGTCCGTCTATCCGTTAACACGATAACTTGAGTAAATTTTGAAGTTTCTTGATGAAATTTGGTACGTAGGTTCCTGGGCACTCATCTCAGATCGCTATTTAAAACGATATCGGACAATAACCACGCCCACTTTTTCGATATCGAAAATTTCGGAAAATCGAAAAAGTGCTATAATTCATTACCAAATACGCATTAAGCGGTGAAACTTGGTAGGTGAGTTGAGCTTATGACGCAGAATAGAAAACTAGTAAAATTTTGGACAATGGGCGTGGTACCGCCCACTTTTAAATGAAGGTAATTTAGAAGTTTTGCAAGCTGTAATTTGGCAGTCGTTGAAGATATCATGATGAAATTTGGCAGGAACGTTACTCTTATTACTTTATGTCTGCCTAATAAAAATTAGCAAAATCGGACAACGACCACGCACACTTTTTAAAATTTTTTTTTTTAAATTCAAATTTTAAAAGAAAAGTTAATATATTTACAGCATATAAGTAAATTATGCCAACATTCAACTCCAGTAATGATATGGTGCAACAAAATACAAAAATAACAGAAAATTTCAAAATGGGCGGGCCCCGCCCTTTTTCATTTAATTTGTCTAGGATGCTTGTAATGCCATAAGTCGAACAAAAATTAACCAATCCTTGTGAAATTTCGTAGAGGCTTAGCTTCTAGGACGGTAACAGTTTTCTGTGAAAAAGGGCGAAATCGGTTGAAGCCACGCCCAGTTTTTATACACAGTCGACCGTCTGTCCTTCCGCATGGCCGTTAACATGATAACTAGAGCAAAAATCGACATATCTTTACTGAACTTAGTTCACGTACTTATCTGAACTCACTTTATCTTGGTATAAAAAATGAACGAAATCCGACTATGACCACGGCCACTTTTTCGATACCGAAAATTACGAAAAATGAAAAAATGCCATAATTATATACCAAATACGAAAAAATGGATGAAACATGGTAATTGTATTGGTCTATTGACGCAAAATATAACTTTAGAAAAAAACTTGGTAAAATGGGTGTGACACCTACCATATTAAGTAGAAGAAAATGCAAAACTTTTGCAGGGCGAAATCAAAAGCACTTGGAATCTTGGAAGGAATACTGTACGTGGTATTACATATATAAATAAACTAGCGGTACCCGACAGATGATGTTCTGGATCACCCTGGTCCACATTTTGGTAGATATCTCGAAAACGCCTTCACATATACAACTAAGGCCCACTCCCTTTTAAAACCCTCATTAATACCTTTAATTTGATACCCATATCGTACAAACACATTCTAGAGTCACCCCTGGTCCACGTTAGTGGCGATATCTCGAAAAGGCGTTCACATATAGAACTAAGACCCACTCCTTTTTAAAATATTCATTAACACCTTTCATTTGAGACCCGTATCGTACAAACAAATTCTAGAGTCACCCCTGGTCCACCTTTATGTCGATATCTCGAAAAGGCGTACACCTATAGAACTAAGGCCCACGCCTTTTTAAAATACTCATTAACACCTTTCATTTGATACCCATATCGTACAAAAAAATTCTAGAGTTACCCCTGGCCCACCTTTATGGCGATATCTAGAAAAGGCATCCACCTATAGAACTAAGGCCCACACCCTTTTAAAATACTCACTAGCACCTTTCATTTGATACCCATATCGTACACAAAGGTTCTAGAGTCACCCCTGGCCCACCTTTATGGCGATATCTCGAAAAGGCATCCACCTATAGAACTAAGACCCACGCCTTTTTAAAATACTCATTAACACCTTTCATTTGATTCCCATATCGTACAAACCAATTCTAGAGTCACCCCTGGTCCACCTTTATGGCGATATCTCGAAAAGGCGTCCACCTATAGAACTAAGGCTCACACCCTTTTAAAATACTCCTTAGCACCTTTCATTTGATACCCATATTGTACAAACTCATTTTAGAGTCACCCCTGGTCCACGTTTATGGCGATATCCCGAAAAGGCGTCCACCCATAGAACAAAGGCCCACTCCCTTTTAAAACACTTATTACACTTTTCGTTTGACACCCATATTGTACAAACGCATTCTAGAGTCAACCCAGGTCCACTTTTATAACGATATTCCGAAAAGGCGTCCACCTATAGAACTAAGGCCCACTCCCTTTTAAAATACTCATTAACACCTTTCATTTGATACCCATATAGTACAAACAAATTCTAGAGTCACCCCTGGTCCACTTTTATGGCGATATCTCGAAAAGGCGTCCACATATAGAACTAAGGCCCTTTCGTTTGATACTCATATCGTACAAACAAATTCTAGAGTCACTCCTGGTCCATCTTTATGGCGATATCTCGAAAAGGTGTCCATCTATAGAACTTAGGCCCACGCTCCTTTAAAATACTCATTAATACCTTTTATTTGATACCCATATAGTAAAAAACAAATTCTCGAGTAAGGCCTGGTCCACCTTTATGGCGATATCCCTAAATGGCGTCCATCTATAGATCTATGGCCCACTTCCTCTTAAAATACTCTTTAATACCTTCCATTTGATACACATGTCATACAAACACATTCCAGGGTTTCCCTCGGTTCATTTTCCTACATGGTGATTTCCCCTTATTTTGTCTCCACAGCTCTCAACTGAGTATGTAATGTTCGGTTACACCCGAACTTAGCCTTCCTTACTTGTTTTAATATACATTTTGCGTACATAAGTGTGCGATAAGTGTGATTTAGAGATGAGTGAAATTTAAGTAAAAACAGGATGTGGCAAAAAGTTTTCTTCATATTTTAAAGGCTGAACTGGCCGGTCAATAGAGATCACAAATGAACTGAATTTGTTCATAGTGTTATCAGAATTTGTTTGACAATCAAACGGAAAAAATCCAATTAGCTATCAGGAGTTATGCTATAAAATAACTCCATCCTCTCGGCAAGTACTAGAAGTTTTCTAGGATCCAGCTTACTTGCTGCCTTTAGCACTGGCAATTGTACAGTTTCTAGTAGCTGGAGCAAGCGCAGAACACGAACACAGAACGTGCGCAACCGTTTCTTGCAGCAACTCGTACTTCTTACATCTGACTAGACCTATTCTATATGCACGGGACGCCAAAAGGCCATGTCCAGTTAGCGTGTCCATAGTAAGCTTTAAGTCTTCTCACTCATAAGTAACTTTGTGGGTCTTATATCTTAGGCTTTGCACATTTGGCATTTTTCAGCCCATGATTTATGTACCATATGGAACCCCTATCTCCTTTTGGTTTCCTACAAACGGATTGCGCGTCAACCGTTGATTCAGCGAGTGCTGCTCTCTCCTACATTGACGCAATTGCAGCTTAAACACGTTTGCTCACGATCTTCTGCTGCTTTCTTCACGGATATAGTTTCCGCCTGAAATAGTTGCAGTAATCTGACACCTCGTATGATCTACTTATTTCTAGACCGAAACAGTATCTAAACAGCTCTTCCGTTAATGTGGAAACATCGGTATACACAAATATAGTATGTTCTGCCATTTCCGCACTTTTACGCCAACCCAGATATCCTTTTGTGTCCCCAAGATCTCCTTAAAAGCTTAAGCACAGGACCATATAGTTCGTTCACCCTATATTTAAAGGCGCTATACTGCTATAGCCAAACGACTTATACTCAAGCTTCCACGAGCGTTGAAGCGTTGTTGAAATTGCTAGCACTATATTTTTGGCTATTAACCCTGCAGGAAGCATGTGATGGCATTTTGATGCAATCCCGCTGTCGACATAGTTTTTAGAGCTTCTGTGGTAATCTTTTATAACACAGGCCTGTTAGTTTTTTTTTTTTTGTTTCTGATCTGGAAGTCTTTTCTGACGTATTTCTGCATGCTGAGTCCGAATCCGTCCTCAGATTTGGTCCAGCATGATATGTGACTTCGACAACAGACCCCATCTTTAATTGACCATATCTCGGGGAAAAAAATCGAATCGAGGCGTTCGGAAATAGATTTTGCGGGGAGAGAGTTGTTCTCAAAGATACTGTAAGCAGATTTCCACAAAAAAATTTCCTATTATTAAAATATAAACTCAAAAATGTTAAAAACAGCGTTTTTCGCACTTTTAGGTTAGGATATCTCAAAATCCTGACGTGCTGGGCCAAATATGAGGACGGATTCAGCGCGCAAAAATACGTCGGAAATTACTTCCTGATCCAAAAAAAAACAAAAAAAGCATATTTTTGCAGGCCTGTGTAATCTGCATACCTCTTCAAGTTTTTTGGTATACGTACTTTTTTGTGTGGATGTCCACCAAAAAAGAAAGTTCGGGCGAAAGAACCACGTGCGTCTTCTCCCATACATACAGTGAAACGGATTATAACTCCAAGATATTTTTTGCTTTACTTTTCTTGAAGGGTTAACCCTGCAAGCTTAGACTTATTCCGATTCAGGACCTTATATTTCCTATTAATATATATAATACTAGATCGTGTATTTCGCGTTTACGGTTAACCCGACTCCAGATGTCCAGACATCTACATCCCGAAGCGTCTTGTGTTTAAGAGAACTGGTTGTTGGTAGACATCGGCCGCTTCTGATGACTGAAACGACGTCTGCGGTGAGTTTGTCTGGCCCTATGTCGAGCTGCCTATGTAATTGGTTGATGACTAGCGTCCACAGCATTGGTGATAATAACCCACACTGCGGCGTTCCTTTTGCGACGTAATTGTTCTTCAGCTTTATATGGAGCCAATCCAATTTTTTAAGGCCGGATGTACTTCCATCAAGTTGAGATTGTCGATAATTGCTCGTTTCAGACGTTGTTGAAATCTCCGGCATTGTCCAGAAAAACGCCTAGGGCATATTTTTGGTGTTCCAGAGCTTTCTCTATATTCATGACTACCCTATACAATGCAACGTCGACTGACTTGCCTTTGGTGGTAACATATTGTGTTTCACTAATGTTCGATTTAATTCGGTTTTGAGCAGAAAAGTTGTTAAATAAGTAAGCCTGTATTCTTTCGGTGTAGAGGACTGGTTCTTTCCGCTTTCGGGGTTAGCTCTACGAAAAAGCGACTGGCGCGACTTACTACGGCCAAAACCATTTAAACTGTGAAGCGCCATTAAGGTAAGTAAAATGTTCTACGCATATTTGTACAATTCCATATCGTCTACTCTAAAACCAAATTGATTGCATTTTCATGCAAGTGAAATTTTCTAAAAAAAGAAAAAAATGAGTTATCTACACTACCAATCAATCAAGAAATGGGATTTAAACTGCAAACACGAATTCAACAAAAAAATCTAAACCTAGTACGATTGTTGTTTCAGCGAAATTTGATTACTCAGTATTCGGTTTCAGCTGCGATGTTAGATGTTTTACTACCAAAAAAATTTCGATTGCTTACTTCATATCAATCTTTTCCAATCTTCAATTTAAAACTGTTTGCCAACTGCAGTGTTGCAACGCAAACGTTGTTGTCGTTTACAGCCACTGTACAAAATTGTTTATTTTTGCTTTCGATTTTCGCTGCTTTCGTTTACAGCAGTGATAAAAAGAAGTTGTAATACCAGCTCTAGTTACGAAGTAAACATTTGCAACAGTCAAGCAGTCAAATTGTTAAAATAAAAATTGTTAAAAAAAGAAGTAGTAATAGGTAAGAATGAGCAAGAGCAAAGGAAGTAAAACAAGCCAGTTTTAACAAGTAAGGAAGGCTAAGTTCGGGTGTAACCGAATATTACATAGACAGCTGAGAGCTTTGGACACAAAATAAGGGAAAATTACCATTTAGCAAAATTAGCCTAGGTTAACCCTGGAATGTGTTTGTATGACACGGGTTACAAATGGAAGGTATTACATAGTATTTTAAAAGGGAGTGCGCCCTAGGTGGACGCCAGTTCAGGATATCGCCATAAAGGTGGTCCAGGGGTTACTCTAGAATGTGTTTGTACGATATGGGTGTCAAATTAAAGGTATTAATGAGGGTTTTAAAAGGGAGTGGCCCTTAGTTGTATATGTGAAGGCCTTTTCGAGATATCGAACAAAATGTGGACCAGGGAGACACAGAACATCATCTGTCGGGTACCGCTAATTTATTTATATATGTAATACCAGGCATAGTATTCCTGCCAAGATTCAAAGGGCGTTTGATTTCGCCCTGCAGAACTTTTGTCATTTTCTTCTACTTAATATGGTAGGTGTCACACCCATTTTACAAAGTTTTTCTAAAGTTATATTTTGCGTCAATAAACGAATCCAATTACCATGTTTCATCTCCTTTTTCATATCTGGTATATAATTATGGCATTTTTTAATTTTTCGTAATTTTCGATATCGAAAAGTGGGAGTGGTCATAGTCGGATTTCGGTCATTTTTTATACCAAGCTAAAGTAAGTTCAGATAAGTACATGAGCTAAGTTTAGTAAAGATACGTCCATTTTTGCTCAAGTTATCGTGTCAACGGCCGAGCGGAAGGACAGACGGACGACTGTGCATAAAACTGGGCGTGGCTTCAACCGATTTCGCCCATTTTCACAGAAGACGGTTAGCGTCATAAAATCTATGCCCTACCAAATTTCAAAAGGATTGGTAAATTTTTGTTCGATTTATGGCATTAAAAGTATTCTAGACGAATTAAATGAAAAAGGGCGGAGCCACGCCCATTTTGAAATTTTCTTTTAGTTTTGTATTTTGTTGCACCATATCATTACTGGAGTTGAATGTTGACATAATTTACTTATATACTGTAAAGATATTAAATTTTTTGTTAAAATTTGACATTAAAAAAATTTTTTTTTTAAAGTGGGCGTGTTGGTAAACCGATTTTGCTAATTTTTCCTTAGCATACATATGGTAATAGGAGTAACGTTCCCGCCAAATTTCATCATGATATCTTCAACGACTGCAAATTCCAGCTTGTAAAACTTTGAAAATACCTTCTTTTAAAAGTGGGCGGTGCCACGCCTATTGTCCAAAATTTTACTAATTTTCTATTCTGCGTCATAAGGTCAACCCACCTACCAATCTTCATCGCTTTAGCCATCTTTGGTAATGAATTATCGCACTTTTTCGGTTTTTCGAAATTTTCGATATCGAAAAAGTGGGCGTGGTTATAGTCCGATTTCGTTCATTTTAAACAGAGATCTGAGATGGGTGCCCATGAACCTGCATACCAAATTTTATCAAGATACCTCAAAATTTACTCAAGTTATCGTGTTTACGAGCGGACGGACGGACATGGCTAAATGAATTTCTTTTTTCGCCCAGAAAATTTTGATATATAGAAGTCTATATCTATCTCGATTAGTTTATGCCGTTACGAATTACCGTTATGCGAACAAAGTTAATATACTCTGTGAGCTCTGCTCAGCTGAGTATAAAAAGGAAGCTAGAGCGCTGTTGGTGTTGTGTTGTAAAGGCAAAGCAAAGGCTGATCTATAAAGCATGTAATGGCATAAACAGTGGACAGGCAATATTGAGGTGCAACTTTACAATAATAACAAGGAAATACAACATTCAAGTTCAACAGTTATACATATGTATGTATACTCGAAATGAATTTACTGCTCTATATATAAGAAATCAGGCAATTCGAATGAGATAAGATTTGCCAACAAACAGCTGCTCATTTCAAAAAGTTCCTATTCAAGATAGTTTGTAAATATATAAAAGAATAAGTCAAGCACCGGTATGTCTGGAAAACTTACGTTTTTAACTTATATAATTATTGCTGAATCTGGAGTTAAAGTTACACCAAAACATAGACATGAAATCGATAGATTTTTGATATTTAATCAATAAACTTTCGATAACAGATCGATAACATGTCGATAAAAAATTCGTAAAACTCCGATAACAGATCGAAATTTTTTCATAAAATAACGATAACTTTTTAATGAATTAACGATACCTCTCCCATCGTAAATTCATAACTTTCCGATAACCCTTTGATTACAAGTCGTTATTATTTTGAAGACAGATGGATAACTCCGATAGAAAAATCGACAACACGGCCATACAATTCTTTGATAAACAACTGATAACATTTCGATAGTAAATCGATGTTGTTGTTGTTGAAATTTAATATTTTGATATTTAATCGATGAACTTTCGATTACAAATCGAAAACACGCCCTTAACAAATTGGTATAAAACCGATAACAAATCGAAACTTTTTCATAAAATATCGATAACTTTTTAATGAATCATCGATACCTCTCCGATCGTAAATTCATAACTTTTCGATAACCGTTTGATTACAAATTGAAATTATTTTGATGAAAAATGGATAGCTTTTCGATAGAAGAATCGACAACACGCCCATAAAATTTTTCGATGAACAACTGATAACATTTCGATTGTAAATCGATGTTGTTATTATTTTTGTTGTTGTATTAACGATAAAGACACTCCCCGAAGGTTTTGTGGAGTGTTAGCGATGTTGATGTTCCTTTGCTGGATATAGATCCGGTAAGTTCCGGTTACAAACACCACTGAGGAACTGGCTTGAATATCTCGGAAACAATTTATATGACCACACTAAACCTTCTAGGTAATCCTCCCACCCCCCAGTGGATATATTTTTGATATTTAATCGATAAATTTTCGATAACAAAAAGACAACACGCTGATAACAAATTGGTATATCACCCATAACAAAGGGAAACTTTTTCATAAAAAATCGATAACTTTTTAATGAATCATCGATATCTCTCCGATGGTAAATTCATAACTTTTCGATAACCGTTTGATTACAAATAGAAATTATTTTAATGACAAATGGATAACTTTTCGATAGAAGAATTGACAACGCGCCCAAACAATTTTTCGGTAAACAACTGATAATATTTCGACAGTAAATCGATGTTGTTGTTGTCGTCGTTGTATGAACGATAAAGACACTCCCCGGAGCTTTTGGGGAGTGTTATCAATGTTGGTGATCCTTTGCTGGATATATATTCCGTACCTTCCGGTTACAAGCTCAGTTAAGATACTAGCCCGCACATCTCGGGAACAATTTATATGGCTACATTAAACCTTTTAAGCCATCCCTCCCACCCCCTGGTTCAATGAGGAACTTGCGGTCACTAGATCCTCGCCTGCTAAAGGTGTGTATGATATATTCATATTTGTAACAGGATTCCTCTCGCGTAGGCAAGGTTGAAAATTGGGATGCGGATGCTATGAAGCTATAAAGCTGTGTATTGCGCTCATCAACCTCTTGAATCCCATAGTAAATTGATAAGTTTCTATAACGATCCGAAAATTCGTCGCCGAAAAATCTATAACTCATCGACTACCTTTTTTATCAATAGCAAATTTATAACATCTCGATAAGAAATTTATAACTCGTACATGCCACGTCGATAATACACCTATAAACAACTAATAACTCTTCGATAACAAACCAAAGATAACGATAAAAAATAATAACATGCCGTCCGGTTTCGGTCAAGGCTTCTAGTTTGTCTCTTTTCCTATTTTATATTTTTATTTTTGCGTATTTTTTCACCTCTGCCAGACTGTCAAAAATCCGTGCACACTGAGATTTTAATAGTTTTATGTGGGGAATTCTCTTCCATCTTATTTCATCGGCTTCTATTCCGACTTTTGTAGCATAATTAAACGTAGGTGTTAACGGTCCTAGATGCAATAAACTCTTTTAAACTTGCCAGACACAACTAAATTCTATACAACGTCTATCTCTCAATTCAGCAGATCTCTCAATACGTCGACGCGGCTTTCGGTACCAGTCTTATAGAAATACCCGCGCATAGATGACGATGATGAGCTGGCCAAGAGGCATACGACTGCCCGTATACTTCTATAAAATGATTTAGCAGATACACTTTCGGCACCGTTCAAACTCTGTACTAGCGAAAAGCATTAAAAGTTCAAATGTGCTCTACAGTTGAAAACGTCACGGCTGGTTTGGAATTGCTCTGGTTTAAGACGCACAAACAAATCTTTGAACCTAAATAAGTCGGGACTATCGTCCATGGTAAGTGTTTTCACTATGCTTTGCTTCATAGACACTTACGTCGCAAGGATAGGCTTCTAACACTTCAGTTATGGACATTGCAAATGTTTTGAGGGGGAGAATATTGTGCTGCGTATTAAGGAAAAATACAATTTCATGAAATTATTATCTGCTATAGCCGAAACAGCAAAAAATAGAGACAGTTTAAAGGCATCAAAATGGACACTACCGTAGCCTAAATGTAGGGCTGGCGTAAATTTCAAAGTTTAAGATATTTATGAGGCTCCCGAATTAAATGCGCTAGTATTTTAATGGCGCTACTTTTAAAAATGTACAAGATCTGTGACCGGCACGGGACCGTGAACATCGACAGCACTCTCAAAAACCTTCGAAGAACGTCTTTATCGCTAATCTTGCAACCAGTCTCCAACAATCATCAGTAAGTATACGAAGCAAGACTTAATGCACGGACTTTCAAAGCAGTGGCTTCTAGCTAAGTGGCCTCCAAAACCGATGTGTCAGACGTCTCAACATTGTTTCTACTGCGCGCAACTTTACATTTACAATTTTATTATTTACACACGCTGGAGTTTACACTTTAATATAGCGCATTTTTGTTATATTGCAGGTTCTGCCGAAGTTCCTTTGGTGTTTTTATAACACTTTAAGTTATTTCCGAACAAAATTGTTTGCGCTTTACCACTGCTTCAACACATCAAAACAACGCATGCACCCGAAGGGCATAATTTTATTTAAGTTGCAACAAATACAACAAAACAAAAATGGCACAAATGCAAAACTGCAGTCAGCAAATAATAACAAGGACAACATCAAAACGAACAAAAAGTGAAGAAATAATAACGACAACAACCATTCAGACCATTAGCCTTTTCTGTTTTATGTGCATGTTTCTTCATTTTTTCCTATGCCGGCTGGCTATCTACAACGCGCAGCCGTCTTACTATAGCGCGTATGCGCGCTGCCAAACACAAACGAATGAACGTATTAAACAACCAGCAACCAGCTACTTAACTATACTTTGCATGGACTTTTAGCCCTCTATAGTCCCCACATGTCTACCCGCTAGGAGTTCAGACAGCGGTTGCGCCTGGTTGCTATGCGCGCTGCTTTTAATGGATCTTCAGCACTTTGAGTGATTTATTTCACACGTTGATGAAATGGACAGCAATGGGCTGGATTTTGACGTTTATTGCGCGCAAGTTGATGAGCCAGTTTGTCTGATGCACTTACCAGCGCGCACTCTGGCTGCCTTTTTGACATTCAGACTGCTTGCCTCATCGACGTCTTACATCACTTGCTGCGCGTATATTGTTTGTGTAGTTCATTTGTTGCATGTGCACAATTGTGCCTATGGCGCGTAGGCACAGCGCGTATATTTAGTTGAAACGCGCATTCGATTGCAAATATTTTTTCTTGATTTCCTTTTTATTCCTTCATGTGGTTGCGCATGCGCGCCGATGTACAGCACGAAATTCAGTGCAATATAAAAAGCCTAAACTACTACTGCGCAGCAACATATAGAAGTTTAAGTGAAGCGACAACAAAAAAGAGCTCTGTGCCGCGCGCTGTCTTCCCGGCTCATTGCTGTAATTTTATAATGATGTGACGGCGGCGTCTGGAAAGAACGCGTGCAATAGCCACCGTTCAACCGTAATATAATTGCAATATAACGCGTTGTTGCTGCTTTTTTCTGTTGTCTTCTTCACAGCGCACGTTCACAATTGCATCGCACTTTTGTATGTGGTAACACGGTGCACCTCATTTGGGGTATTCAATGTCAGTGTGCATTTTATAAATTTTGCTATGAACTCCACTTTTGCTTGAAATCGGTGCTTTTGTCTGACGATTTTGTTTTCTTCCCTCTCTGCGCTATGTGGGTACCTACATGATTCTTTTGAAATATTTACCCGGACATGATGGTATTTTCTTTAGTTTCATTAGTTACTTCAAGGTCATGGAGTAAGATTGAAGAATCTAAAACAAGTAAAAACTGTTTTCCTTTCTTTACAAAACAAATTACAAAGTAACAAATCAAGAGATACTAAAATTCATTTCTTTTTTTTTTGCATAGGAGAAAACATCCAAAGCCTCAAAATTAGCATGGCTCCTAGACCTACACTAAAACTCCAATCATCACAGTACCATTTCCCCCAATACTTACGTCAAGTATTCCTTTGGGAGGTGCTTCGTGCACCAAAGCACGAGGCTCTACGTCTGTTAAGGCCACGTTGCAGTACTTTCGTAGTCGGAGGACGATGGATAGCTAATAGCTCGTATATATATATGCCGTTTTATTTTCAACCTTTTTTTGTACTACTTAGTTCTTACTTTGAGTCTTCTGCTGTTGAAAGGGCCGTGTTGGAATTTGCATCCTGAATCCTTTTATGTTGGATATCTTTATGTTGCCTAGACGCCTCTATAGCGTTGCCGTGTAGGCTTCTTAGCGGCATCATTATGTTTGCGATTACGTTGTTCTTGTTGTTTTAGCAATAATGTCACACGCTTCTGTCGAAAAGACGGATATATCTAGATCGAATTACTTAGCTCGTCACTCGATTTCGAAACACATATTGGTGGCTTAATGTCTTCTTATGCTTGGACAGGTGGACACCAGCTCAGCTGTCCGTTGCTGAGGCAGGTTGTTCTGATCAAGTATTGTAGACAATCATTCAGTCCTTCCCTGAGGCACACTTGTCACTTATGATTGGTTTTTGGACATCACGTTGAACTTTGCAAATCTATAAGGCGCGCTACAAAGTTATGGGGATAATAAGCTTGACCTCTTGTGTAACTTTAAGCTTATCTGCTCTGGTTTTTTGGAAAATACAAGTTGAACATAATTGGCCTAGAACGTTTAACGTGGTTATAGCAAATCGTTTTCAAGATGGTCTAACTTTACATTAATGCTGTTAATTTAAGGAACGAACTGAATCAATATCCCTCAAAAGTCTCTTCGTAAAAAAAAACATTAGTGAGATCGGTGCTTGGGTGCGGGCATGAAGTGCACTACCTAAAAAACCTTAAAGGCCGCTTTCAACATATACTATTAGTATCTTATTTATAAGCTTTTGAAATTCTCGTTTCGCCATGCTAACTGACGCGTCTATTGTCAGTTAGGTGTAAGTAAAAGTTCTGAACAAAAATAAGCTTTTTTGTTGGTTTAATGTATTCACAATAGATTTTCGCAATTTGTTCTACAAAATATTCACAATTATCGATTTAGCTGGGTGTTGGTCTGCCTGTGTCGGTGAAAACGAAAATTTAATTTGAAACTATCTGAAGGATTGCTATTCTCAAGTTAATTTCTAATTTAATTTAACTAGAGATTCCCGAAACAGCTGTAGAAATTCACTTTTTATGAACGATATCGTGTTAGCACAACTGATTTGCCAATTAATCACAGTACTGTTGTAAAAAAAAAAAATTTAATTTCATAACCTGGCAGCTACAACCAACCTGGAAGAACTAAGCCAGGTATCTGTTTTAAATATATACTTACCAGGGTAAGCATATATTTGAGGTTTTTACAGACTGTAGAGTGTGATGTTTTTTAGCAAAATTGATTAATATCTTCAACCGTAATGGTGTTGGTTTCGACCATTTTCACGTCAAAATACCAATCACTGTTGGCATTTCTATTGAGTTTTATATATAAAAGCCGCGGGTTTGCCTATTCTTATTTGTGGAAGGATCTAATATTCATTGGTTTTACAAATCACTTTGTAACGTAGCAAAATGCTACTTCACAATAACTACTCACAGCCCTAATATTAAATATATACATACCCTAACACTAAATATATACATACCCTACGTTCGCCTTGCACAGCGAACAAACATCCGCACATAATATACCAATTAAATATACACACCCTACGATCGCCTTGCAAAGCGAACAACCACCCGCACATAGTATGCCAAGTACCAACATTGAACAACCAAACATACTCAGCACGCGTGGTACTGACTATCTGGCGTACATTTTTCATTCGCTATCATAACGAGGAGTTATTGATTAGCTGAATTCTTAACCATTTTATACGCTACCTAGTATGAAATAGCAAACGCCATCAGTCACTGCATACTTCACCTATGTAGGTAAGTAAGGCTGTGGCCAACTTACAATGGTAGGTACCAAAGGGTTCCCAAGGTGAACGGGGAAGACTCTCAGCGAACCCATCGGGCTCATGGATCTCCCCCCCCCCACCTCTGGGAAACCAACGACGTTCCACAGGGTAGGAGGGGATAAACTCCCCTTCTAGCTTGAAGGACGGACCAGTCCTGGGCTCCACTTGAGGGACATGCTAGGCCCAATGCACATCAATACGGGTGGCATTTGTCGCGGACAGTTCACCCAGGGTTGCCGAGGATCATCTCGCTCCCCCGCTCCCTGGGTGAAGTGCCGAGCCATATGCAACGGTATACTTTACTAAACCACTCATGGTCGCTAGGACTCTTGTCCGAGGCTCTCTGAGAGGAGTACTGGGTCTACCCAGCAACAAATGGGGATGGCATGAGGCGCGGACAGTTCCCTCAGGGTGGCCGAGGAGCATCTCCCTCCCCCGCCTCCTGATGGGGTGCCGAGCCGAATGCAACGGTGGACTTCACTACACCGCTCATGATCGCTAGGACTCTTGTCCGAGGCTCCCTGAGAGGAGTACTGAATCTACCCAGCACCCATGTATACAAATACATCTATACGTTGGTATTACTAATAGATACTTAATACTTCACATATGTGAAACTGCGCCCTTAATACCCGCCGCCGCCTATCGTTAGCCAAAGGAGTACCACCGCAACCCGCCTGAACCAATCCGTAAGCTCTCTCTAGGGTAAGATACTTGAGGATTATCACCACCGTTCCCTAAGAACCGCGACCAGTACTGTCAACTTTCCGCCGCTCCTGCGCTTTCATCCGTGGCATCTCTCTCCCTCTCTCTCTGGGATCAAAGGCTGCCGGCATCGAAAGGCAAAAGCCGCATCGTGTGTGTGTGCGTGTTCGGAACAAAACAACAACTAATTGTGTTATTAATTGGTAGAGGTTAGTGGGACCTTCGCCTGACCCTGGATCATCTGAGCTTACCTCAGCCTTCGACAAAACCCACCTCACAACTTCATTGCTCATAAATATTATCCTTTCGTAACTCAAAAGCTCTTAAAAAGGAGAAGTGTTATAAAATGTTTAAATGTACAGATGCAACTTTATGGATATTATAAATGCATATATCTCTATATACGGACTTATGTAAATCGTTATAAAATGTAAATATTTCACATATTTTTCTTCTATGAAGTTGTATTAAATAATCGCTTAGGGGTATTTGACTGTCATTTGCGCATGCGCAATTTATTACTTTTACGCAGCTGATTGTCTGCAGCTACAAAAAAGCGAGACAAACAAAGGAAGTGAAACAAATTTGAACGTAATAGTATTTTTTAATGCAAACGAGAAACTTGGTTAACCACAAAAATACGTGTGGGTTGTTTAGC
This sequence comes from Eurosta solidaginis, assembly GCF_040869045.1. NCBI lineage: Eukaryota > Metazoa > Arthropoda > Insecta > Diptera > Tephritidae > Eurosta > Eurosta solidaginis. Next base: position 26,577,680 of record NC_090321.1, on the reverse strand, counting down.
CAAAATCGTGCAGATCAACTAAAGTTTCTCAAAAAGGATTTTTTGTTTAATAAAAATGCATTAACTGAAAAGATTTCGTAAAAAACCAAGAAATATTTAAATGTATGATGTAAATTTTTTTGATAAAGTAAAAAATTAGAGCTCGTAAACGGAAGGGGCATAAAAGTGAGCCAGGCAAGCTACGACTTCGAGCTTTTGCGGTTAGAAGCTTGATGTGTAGGGTATGAGAAACTAGATATAAAGGGATACGAAGATTTCTAAATTAAAAAAGGAAGGTTTTGCTTTTCTCATCATAAATTCTACTTTCTGTTTTCAATATATGTACAAATACACGAGATATGAAATTTAGGAAATTATTTTAGAAATATATTTAACAGTCTTTGGAAAGGCTGTTAATATCTATCCTAGGCATGAGAATAACAACATATCTAGAATATATATCTTGAATTCGAAGCGCACTAAACTCAAATCGATATATCTAAGCTTGGGAACTACGATCGTAATGGTGTTCTACATATATAAAGAAAGGATCCAAGTAAATACCGTAGAGCCAGGGTGCCCAAACAATGACTCTTTTGGCCCCGTATGGCTGCAAACAAAATCACCCTCGATTCCGATGGCTCGATTTCGGTAGTATAATACTGAATATAGTCACAGCTTGCTTTTGAATACAAATAATAATCAAAACTGTGTAATATAAATTCTCCAAACCTCAAAATCAAAGTATATTTAACAAAGTGTGATTGAATTTGACAGTCCTCTCCAAGGCGAATTCATTACCAGGTGTTGTTATCCCAACAGCTCACTGCTTCTGCTTGATAATTTTCCGTACAACGCCTTGTACACCAATATGTCAGTTAATCGAAATCAATGAAAATTTTCTTTTCACTTGACATCCTTCTGCACTGCCAATTGGTTGAATTCGCTTTGCCACCACATGGTATAAATTCGCCTTGGTCCTCCCACAAAAAAGTCGGATATAATGTCAAAAAGAAATACTAAATCTTAACCGTTTCAGAAAATTTTTCAAAACTTGTTGATCTTAAATTTGTGGAAAATAGCTTTTATTTTTTAAATAAAAACCATCGCTTGCGATAACAACACGCCAAGAACAGTAGGGTGCATGGACACTTATAACATTTCGCAGCTTACATCCTTATATTGTTGCTGTAGCGACAAAAGACACTTCCCGAAGTTTGTGGGTAGTGTTACCGATGTTAGTGGTCCTCTTCCGAGTAAAGATCCAATACGTTCCGATAACAAGCAATATTAAGGTACAATCCCGACCATTTCGGAACGATTTAATATGACCCGCTGAACCTTGTAAGCAATCCCGCTACCCACCTCTAGTTTCATGAGGAACTTAGGGTCGCCAGAGCCTCGCCTGCTAAATATTTGTACGATACTTTCATATTTGTAACAGAATTCCCCTTGAGTAGGTGAGGTTCACAATTGGGTTGCGGAAGCTGTAAGACTGTAAAACTTTTTTTTTGTATGAATTAAGCGGGGGTTGCCCTTATTGTTTTTAAATGTATGAAAACATTTATTTGAAGCAATTTTTAATTTTATAATTTATTTAATAATTTGCTTTTTATTGCGCTTATCAACCCCTTGAATCCTCTTACAATTCTATTTAAATCACAGAAGTCAGAAGTTTGAAAAGTAGCACAGGGTATGAAGATTTCGGTGCGTTTTACAACAGCGAAGACAGCAAAGTAGTCCGTTTTTTTAAACGTCAGCTTGCGAACAAAAACGGTAGCAATGGGAAGAAAGCTATGGGTTTGTATTAAAAATTCACCGCGCCTTTTCGAAAATAAGGAAATTAATATTATCAGTCCGTCAGACCTGAGTATTTACAAACGTACTCGGGTTTAAGAGCTGTTCCCACTCAAACCGAACCGAGTCCTTCAAGTTTGGCACAATTAAACGCAATACCATATATGTTTCTGATATGGAAACTCAAACAGAAAGTCCTTTCGAAATCTGTTTTAGAAAGTAGAAAATATGAAACATGTAGGTATAATATTGCTGGAGGTTCTGGAAATGGGAAGATAATTAATGAAGAAAAGCATACATCTTGGGAAATTAAATACAAAAAATGGTTTAAATGGTTTGCAAAAAAATATATTTTATTTTTAGCAGAATCCTCTCTTTATATAATGTCAGATATTTAAATGTGTCTTGTACATTTGGTTTTATTGAAATAAGTACGATCGGCTTTTGAAGTTCTCGTATTCCCTTCTTTGTAGCCAAATTGCCATAAATAATGCTGTCACACAAGGTAAAATGCAAGCAAACCAGAAGTGATAAAATACTACATGCACCACCTAGGGTTAATTCATTTGTTTAAATTTGTTTGGCATAAAAGTTCCTTACAAGAAAATCATATTCGACTATCAAACACACTTTGTTAAATTCTCTTTGCTCACAATGCGACTTAGTTTTTTTGGTACGTTTTCCCGATCGACTGTTATATGTCAGAGAATCGTTGACCTCTTGATTTTAATTAGCAGTGTCTTCGAAGCACTCTCTTAACTTATCTTAACCCAAACTTTAACAGCAGTAATCGCATTCAATAAAGCACTCTCTAGACTCTAGAGTCTAGAGTATTGATTACCAAGACTGAAACTTTGGCTGTGTTGGCAAGAGTAAAATAATCGTAGTGTTAGATGATTAGTCGTTGATTAACGAGCAACAAGGCAAGTTGAATGTTTGTTTACTCTCACAACATAATTCATTAATATGTCATGTAAACATAATTTTAGTGCTTGACTCTTTTAATAAAATATATTCTTAATTTTAAATAATTAAAATATTCTGTTTGTTTGCAAAATATGTTTTTGAAATGTGCAAACAAACAATAAATTTTTTTGATGTTTCTGCTCTGCTTGCTCAGCTAATACTAAATGAAAGAGAATAATAATCTGTCGGAAGGGAGTGCGAGTTATTATTTCACTAGCTAACGGCCTCGGATTTCTTCGTTCCTTTTTTTTTTGATAGCGGTTCTCATGAATTGGCTTATTAAGTCAAGTCATAAAATGGTCGTTTTACCAAATTCGAAGCCTGTGCTTGTACTACAACCCAATACATTATATCGAAGTGTGATTAGCCTAGCTAGAGGTTGAACTATAACCTCACGAGAAGTTGGATTCAAGTGGTTGTACAACGATATTTATAGTTTACTCAGCACAAATATGTTACAAATATCAATGAGTCCAAGCTACAAACTAAAGGAAAGTGTGTGATGATCCGAAGGTTGAACGTGGTCATATCAAGTTGTTCTCAAGATGGTTTGCGGAACATAACGTATCAATATTCGGCAAGGCACCATCAGCACCGAAACTTTCGGATAGTATTTTTCGCTACACTTAGAGCAAGAACGAACTGTGCTGTTACAGACGGGTTCATTTCAGTGCCTACCAAAAGAAACTAAGCTAATGAGCTTTTACAGATCTTTGCTGTTGTGAGTCTCAATTCAGCAGTAGCTTTGACGGCCTTGACTGAATATATTCCCTCTAATACATGGCACACCAAACCACGACTCTAAAGACCATTGACTCTGATCTCCACAACATGTCTTTTTCCAGCGTAATTCCACTTCAATTCAATGCAGCATCCACGCACCCAAAACACTTGCTACGCTCAACAAATTTCATAACAAAACTTAATGTTGCCACATTAATCAGCAACAATTTGCTAACAAATGAAGACTAATTCAAGTACCGCTTAGTGCCATAAAAGCACTTACAAAACTGTTGAAAGCGCACAATTCGTATTTTTTGTAATATGATATTGTTGCTAGGTTATTGGTGTTTGTTATTACCGCCCGTATGTAAAATTAAGCAATTTATTCGATACAAAAAAAATAAAAAATATTCAAAAATAGAAATTTTACTAATAAACTAAAAAAAAAGTAACTTGCAACACACACGCCAGACTGGTAATACAGTAACAATAGCAACTACGCATGAGCTACATATTGCAAGAAATATGTGTATATGTGTGTAGAATGCCTCCAGCAACATTAACAGCAATAGCAACAGCAGCAACAACAACAACACAGCTACAATTTATTTAACACGCTAGGCTACGAATTGATATTTTAAGACATTTTTGATTCTGTTGTTATTGCTTGCATTGTTTATTTGCAGTTTTTTTTTTCTTACAAGTTTTCTTATTCCTTTTTGTTATTTACTTGCCGCATCGATTCCTTTCAACATTCGTTTGCCAACATTTATGCGATCATTTGTTAAATGTCAACACATTGCAAATAGTTGCATTTATTGTTGTTATTGTTGTTGCACTACGGCAATATGTTGCTGTCCATATAATAATATAAAATACATACCAACATACTTGCATACGAGCTATTGTTGTACAACAAAACAACATGTGTATACTGCTAGTTCGGAACATGTATCAGCAACACACATTCGCACTTATGTACATAGACACACATAGATATATAGATGTTTACATTTCAGTAAAGACGTTGCTGCAATGAAGCGGTAAGATGGCAACAAATGAAAGAATAAATAATGTGAGCTCACATCCACATGCGATATTCACTTTATTATGTGCAAACACTTACACTCGCACACAACCACACTCACAAGTGTGCAATTTTGTTTGTTTGTGCGAACAAGCAATATTCTCATCTAAGCCTCCCTCTACTAGTAGAACGCCATAGCTCCGGCTTATTGTTGATTATTGTGAAAGAAGAAGAATTTCCGTATGATGCCGATGTTGCACACATTGTCCATGGTCATGGTGAATTTATGCACAATTTTTCGCGCTTTCAAAAATATTTGTATCATTAATCGCATTCACATTTCATATTTTGAATTCATGGCCAGTTGGCGATTTGCGTTGCAAACAGCTGCTAAAAAGAAAAAGAAATCGCTGATGATGATCGATTTGGTTAGTTGCTGTTCTGCACGGCCGGGGAGACCGGGCTCGAGTAGCGCTCGAGGTTGCATTTCGACGAACTTTCTCCTGGAATGAATTAGTTATTAGACTGCTTAACCCTGAGCTTGTTTTATTCAAACATTTGCTTAAAAAATATGGCCGCTATGGAGTCGTGGTAGCGGGCTCCGCACACCGAAGATCGTGGATTTAAACCCTGAACAAAGCAACATCAGAAATTTAGAAAACAGTTTTTTTCCGTTAGAAAAACGTTTTCTAAGCGGTGTCGTCCCCCTACCATGAAATGCTTCTCAGTGAAGAGTCATCTGGTCAGTGAAAATTCTTGCAGATACCGTTCGAAATCTGCGTAAAATATATAGGACACGTCCCACGATCCAAATTGAAAATGAAGCACGGCCTAAAATCTCTTCGGAGGCTATCACGCATTGCATTCATTTTTTTAAACTAATACATCTTCTGATATACTTTATAGAGCGTTTTGATATCGCCTTTTAGTGGGGCATCACAAAATTACCCAAAAGGCGTGGCCTAATATTCTCTAGCGCTGGACATTCGCAGAGGAAATGTTTGACTTTTTCCTTACAACCCTCCTATCTTCAGCTCCTACATCGGTCGTTGCAGGGGATACCCGTGTCTAAGGAAGTCATATTAAGTATATCCTCGGATATTTTCTGGTTGTATTCTGTTTACAAGAATACCAATTACGAATGGCGGTTGCTTGTAAGTGGCCGGTGTACCGTGATGGCCTCTGTGATTTTTAACGATGTAACGGATTTATATTTAGCTGAATGGAAAAAACATCTGCACTGATGCTACGGCCCATTTTTAATCCATAAGCGTAGAAAAAGATGACCCACTTCTGGCAAACTATGTCGTCTGAACAATCCGTTCTTAAGGTCAGGTTCATATTAATATATATAGGGATAATGGCGACGAAAAGGTGGATGAGTTAGCAAAGAAGGTGGCTCACTTGATAAATCGAAAGTGACGTCCCAATCCGTTTAAGAGAAATCAAAAGGAGAAAGGAGCTGCGTAAGATTCATCGAGCAGGATAGGCGTGGACAGATGCGCCAGGCTGCAAAATTTCTAAGATCATGTGCCGATCCTACGACATTAGACTCACGAAGGTGCTCACATCTCTAAAGAGAAAATACTTACGAAGGCTTACGATGGGCATAATTGGTGTACGTGTCCTGCGCACGTGAGGTCAAGAGTAGAGCTACTAGGGGCGACAACTTTATGTTTTTCAAAAAGATAAAATTTAGCTAGAATTAAATTAAACTTTTAAAGTAAAAGCTCATAATTCCAAATAAATTAAATCAGTATTCATTCATATTATGTAACAAAGTATGTTATCTTTCTCTGAAATCTAAAAAAGAACCAATGTATTAGCAACTAGCAGACCCGGCAGACGTTGTTCTGCCCTAAATTTGGTCTATCTGCATAAGTTTTAATACGCTTATTCCCTCGCCCCTCTACTTTTTCCTAATCTTTGTATTCACACCTCCCTCCGTATTTTTCGCTTCATCTATCTCCATCTTCCTCTCATTCTATCTCTTTCTCAATCTCGTTCTCTCTTTTATCCTCTATCAAGTTTTTCTCATTCTTATTCATATCTTATTGCCAGTCCCAGAGGGTAGTATGTATTTTATTCCAGTCCCATTCCGAGTCTCAGTCCCAGTCCCACTCCGAGTCTCAGTCTCAGTCTCAGTCTCAGTCCCAGTCCTAGTCCTAATCCCAGTCCCAGTACCGTACATTTGATAGGCATATCTTATAAACGAATTTTACGATTTCACATTTTGTGTCAGATAATTGAGATATTGAAATAGATCTCGCATCACAATGTAGTACTCATTTCTACCTTTCGTTTGACACCCATGTTGGAAAAGCTAATTTTGGTTCACATTTGGGTCAATAACTCTGGAACCGGATAAGATATCCTGATGAAGGATGTCTTAGATTTTAGGATAGACGTCTAGTAATATAACAGTAAAGGTTTCATTCAATTCAATGGAGTAGTTTTTGTGTGTGGTGGGCATAATGGTAAAAAACAACATTTTTGGTCACTCTGGGTCCACATATTGGGCAATAGCTCGGGAACTGAGTGAGATATCCAATTGAAGATTATCCTAAGTTTTAAGCTAGACGTCATGTGATAGAATGGTGAAGTTTTATGCAATTCTAACCAGTAGTTTTTACGTGATTCCCGGACAATCATACAAACAGACAGACAGACAGACAAAAATTCTAAAAATTGTAGATTTGGATTCCGTTGGTCCAATAACCACCTCTCCACTCAGGTTTTCTTGAATATCTTCAATGTACAGACATCAACCTGTTACAATTTTATAATATGTAAAGATAATTCAAATTAATTAAGAAACTTTTTTTAAAATATTTAAATTTCAATTGCTTTTGAAATAATGTAAAATGTCTACGGACAAATGTATGGATGACTGAAAATATGTGTTATAGAGTGTGATCGGGTAATTGGGGTTATTCGTGAAATTTTGGCTGAATCTGTAACATTTATAATAATATGCTCTAATATGCTCTTATACCGACCTGCTATACGAAAAGTAACTTGTTTATCTTTTACATAGGATTTCTTTTTAATAACTTCTATAGTGTTACATTAGTTGCATTTTTTACATGCATATACAATTACACCTAAACTTTATATGGACTGCTAAGTGCATAACTTTATCTACACTTATGAAATTGTTGCGCATAAAATCTGTACTAAAAAGTGTGTGTTTGTTTCCACTATTCTCCACTTTCAATTTCGGTATGCGTTATACGCTATAACTTGAAAGGTTTTTTTCTCACTTTCTCTACAATGTGTAATTCTCCATGAGTGTTTTTTTATTTGCAAGTGTAGATGTATATACATGTAAAAAAACATGGCTTTTGTATATGGCAGTCGAATAATGTTCAAAAACTTTGTTAAAGAGGGGTTGTTTAGGCGCACACACATATGCACTTGAACTTTATATGGACTGCTAATTGCACAGCTTTATCTGCATTTATGATATCTTTGGGCATTTAATAAGTAATAAAACGTGTGTGTCTCCACTTTCGATTTTGGTATGCGTTATACACTATGACCGAGAAAGTGCCTGTCTCCGCTATGTTTCCATATACTACTATATGCATAATTGCCGATGAGCGTTTTTTTTGCTTCAAACACAAATGTATGTGTATGCAAACACTGCCATTAAATCATGATTACACTACTATTGTTTTGCCATAAATTGAGATCAAAGTAAAATGTTGCCCACAATAACCATATATACCCTACAAATTTGTATTTCCATACAGCATTTCTTATCTATTTAATTGCTTATCAATGCAAGAATTCTAAATTCTACCGATTTTTTTTTTTTTTTAAGAAATTCAATGCATTTTTTCAACATACATAATTACTGCGTATGTATGTATATACATATGTAAGTATGTATAAAATTACAACAAATTTGTGTATGCTTATCGCTACCGATAATATATTGTAATTGTTTTCCTTTTGGTAATCAGAGTATTTCATTCTTATCGCCTGCATTGTAAGTTATGGTTTTGATAAATGCTCAGATGCACAGAAGGTTGGAGATGATAGTAAACAAAAATTGAAGATACATAGTTTACAAAATAAGCCCTTCCAGCATAAAGAGACATACACAAACATATTAGCGGGCCCGCTGTTTGCCGACAAGATTATTTTTTTCACTTTTATTATTTTTATTATTTTATTATAGTTTGTGACGTATCTCGAAATTGTAAGTCCTTAAAGGAGAAGAAACAGACCGTCTGCCTATTTGAACGCAAGGTACTAGCTCAATTTTTGAGATATCTTGATAAAATTTGGTGAGCAGTTATATTTTTGTGTCTTGCATATGGCACATATTATTGTCAGAAAAAATCGTAAGGATCGGTTGTAAATATACACCCCTATTCTGCATTTCGATTACGTTCCCGTTCTACGCTCCGCTTAAGTCGAAGTTGGGTATTCTGCATTACGACGAAATTGTAACGAGAAGAGAAAGACCACATGATTTTTCGAAATCAGCTGTTTGTACGGAATGTGTAAACATTGGAACAAAATAAATTAAAGAAAATTTGTAAAAAATACTGAAAAACGTTTATATTTTATTATCCACGCCATTTTATACAAAAAACGCAATAGAATATATTGCCGCAGTGTTATACTTTTTTGAGTGAAGTGCTTTCATAATTTTAAGTGTGTTTTTGTCGTTCTTTTGGCCAATTCCCTGCCGTGGCCACAAAGTTTTGTTAAAACGGATTCCTGCGGGAATATAGTTGACATTTTCTGAATTTTATGGATGCTAATTTCATTGCACTGGCCTAAAATACTTTATGAAAATTTATTTATTCTTTCCGCAAGGATTGTTTACGTTTTCGCGTCACCTTCCTCTACTCCGGTAGCTTGCTTTGGCATATAACTGGACCCAACGAACAGACACAAATTAAAGCTGTCTGTTATAATGGAATCAATAGCCGCAGCATTATTTGTAGAGTTGGAAAACAACGCATACGAAAATGGCCAGGCCAGAATGGAAAGGCCATATTGCAAAATTTGTGAAATCCATTTGAGATGAGTGACGATTTGTAAGAAATTGAACTTAAAAGTGGTAAAGTTTAATGACTTATTTTCTTATTTAGGTTCAAAAAAAAACTTTCGACTTAATAAGGATGCTTTCAAGTATGTGTTAGATACTTTTGCGGGTCAAATTCGCCCAAGGACTTCGATATCGACATCTGCCCTTAATATTGTAGTAGCTGCTTTGAGATTTTTTGCAGAAGGCAGTTACCAGCATGGAATAGGGGCGGATTATAATGTAGGATTGGGAGAGTCAACAGTGTCAAAGTCACTGTCTACGTTTCTGTATATAATGCAACCAAATTTATGACCTCAGTGGATAACATTTGAACAAAGTGAAGAGGAGAAAATTCAAGCGAATCAAGAATTTTATGCGAAGGCTGGCTTCCCAGGAGTCATCATATCCCGCTTTGTTGCCATTAAATTAGGCATCGTCCCATACTGCACTTGTGTTGGAAACATATAAAAAACAATCACCATCAAGCCTTTTATGTTTCTCAACAAGTGTTACTTACATTTTTGTTAAAATTCTGTTTTAAATGAATAAAAAAAAATAAAAATAAAATATTTTTCCGCCAACAAATTTGCAACTTAGAAAAAGGAAACTACGATCGAAATGGAGAATACACAAAATCGAACGATTCGAAGTTGGATCGAAAGAGATTGGAACACAAAATACCAAAGTTGCCAAATCGAAAAAATTCCAATCCAGGTCAAAATGCAGAATAGGGGTGATAGTAATTCAAATAAGAAGCTTTCTGCCGTCATTGAAGAACATTAAAGCGAATCCTTTGTAACATATCAGGACAGTCTACAACCCCCTTAATCACACTGTATACAAAAGTTAAACAGAGTATAGATCGCCGACTCTCAAGTGACTTGAGCCCTAAGAGCATAAGCCGAGAAGAATAGGAGGGCATGGGTTCTGAAAAGTTTAATGGACGAAGAGCATACTTTACAAAAATTTTCTGTATCCTCTCGATTATATTTATAGCTAACTGAGTACAAGGCCTCCAAACAAATACAGCATATTCAATGTGCGACCTAATAAACGAGGTACATAAAAGCTGGTTGTATAAGGATCAGAAAATTTGGAGGTATTACGCCTAACAAAACCAAGCATGGAGTAAGATTTTGAAGTTACATAATTATATTTATATTTATATTTATATTTTCGGTCCAAAAAGTACAAACTTCCTTACTGACTAGTTAAAAATAGAGAAAAGTTCAAGCTTAAATTTATAAATGATATTATTAAAGTTAAGAAGACCACTATATCGATTTGCTAGGTGTAATGCCTTGGATATGGGTTCATTCAACGCGTAATTCGTTCGACGAGTTACTTCAACAAATAGTCTGGTGTGCCTTAGATCACGTGGTGTAGAAAAGAAAACTTACTACCAAAGAGGACACCAAGGTCTTTAATCTCGCTTACACACTGAAGTTCGCAATCAGAAATATGATACCTTGTGCGCAAGACGGAAGTTGACTTAGAGTAGGTCATATGGAAACATTTAGACGGATTAAGAGACAGACGTGAGTTCAGACACCACTGATATAATTTATTGATCACTTTGCAACTTTAGAACATCATCAGGTGTCTTGATTATTGAGAATATCTTTAAGTCATCTGCATACAACAAACACTTAGAATAGCTGGAAAAAATCAAAGCGCTAATCAACGGACACCCTAATATATATGCAGGTGTATTAATTCAACTGACTACATGAACTTACCAATATAAAGATGTGAATTTATACAATAATAAATATGTTACAGATATGCGTTTAATGAAAATTGCTTCAGAATTCATGATAAAACATAAATGCACTATGTGGGAAATATTAAAGTATTTCTTTACCATTTTTTTTAAATAATGTACATAAATACATATTCTTTAACTTTTACATAACACTATAAGTATAAATATGTAGTCTTACATATTCTGAAGTAAAATTCAAACAAAAATCTTGTATAAAGTAAATTGCCGCTTGATTAGTTGGATTTTTGATTCCATACTGCAGTGGAAGGTACTCGTACTGAGCTACTAAGTACACTAGTTTTATGGTATCGACACCAGAATGTTCTATGAAGAGAAATCAGTAAAAAGTGATTTAAATTTCTGATGCAGAACTAGACCTAAAGTACTAAATAGGCACAAATGGGATAGTAACTAGATTTTTCCAGTTCCAATATTTAAAGGGCTATCTACAAAAAAGTATGCGCACTTTCCCTACATCTCGAAGCCCTTCCCACTAATAATCGCACTTATTCGGAACTAGCGCAAAATTGTCCCGTACGAAAAATCGTCGTTCTAGAAGCAACATGCAGCATTTCTGTCCCGTTGGGGATCACGGAAATAATACCAATAAAAGAACTAGATCTTAACTATAAAGCTTTGAAATTTTTGTTGTTATATCGGCCTACTGACTTGTAAGATCGCGGGTTCGAATCGATTATATTCTAATTCAAAACATTTTTTTATTTAAGAAAAAATGTATTATAACAATAATAAAATAAAACGATTATTGTTAGGCCTTGAGCTCAATTCGAACACGCGATGTTATAAAGTTTTACACTAGTTCGTAACTGTCGAAATAGTGCCAATAAAACAACTAATAAAGTGGATATATGTATCTAGTTCGAACGGTAAAGCAACGGGGACAATTTCCACCGTCTACGACATCACCATGTTAAATTCGCCAGTTTCAAGCATGTAAGGGCAGGAACCCATTTTAATAGTTATTTTCTGTTTTAGAGTCGAATAAGTCTGGGTCAAAACATTATTCTAAGTGAAAGTTAATGAGATTCCGTAGATACCCATAGCACTTAAATGACGAGTCATGCATCCTTTTAATTTCGGACCAAACATTTATTTTATAAGTTCGAAATAAAAGTTAAATCTGGACTTTTATTTTTTAAGGACAGAATAAAAGTCCAGCCCACTAACTGTGGAACGGCTTATTCAAATGAAACGGACTTTGTACCAAGATTTTTCTAAATGCACAAATTCCACACCTATATGGTAATTTGAAAGGTTTTGTTACTGATACCAAAAATTTGTCCAAGAAAAACTTAAACCAGCTCTCATAGGATTTTTACTTTTCCATAGTAAACGTGCACCTACTTTTCCGCCACAAAGATTTCTCCAATTGAGATATTGGCTTGAAATTTGAAGCAGAAACATTCTTTAATAAAAAAAGTCATCTCATTTTGATGAGACGTTCCATAGTAATAGGGTCGGTTTTTTATTCTATCCTTGAAAAATAAAAGTCCGGATTTAATAATTTCTTTCGGACTAAAAAATTAAAAATCCGAAAGTAAGTTTTTCTGAAGGACTTTTATTATAAAAGGAATAATACTTTTGGTCCCTCTGTAAAAGAGATATACCATTAGTAGTTTCGAATGCAATAGAAGCGCACCAATTTTTAACAAGAAATTTTCTTTATAGTGTTATCTACCGCTAGACAAGGTGGTCAGTAGAAGAAGAAATATCCAAGCTCGAAAGTTGGTCTGATTTTAACGCATAATACAAATAGCGACCACCTTAAAATATTATCACTGAGCACATGTGCTTAGGCCCCATATTTTAAGTAAAAGTTGGCATGTTAGTTTTTGTATCAAAAGCAAAATACACACTTTTCACTCAAGAAATCGGGGCTGAGCAAATTATTAAATGGGGTTACTAATTTGCTCAGCCTCGATTCAATGATATCCACAAACAGATGTCGGACCTCTATGCCAGGAATTGCTCGGCGAATCCAGTACTTAAAGAAAGATATCCAGAACTAGCATAGGAGGAACGCACTCTCCCTAGGGAAACACGTGTCTCCTAGCTCAATTTTGATCTGGGTACTGTAACAAGTTAAACTCTTACCTATCCAGAATCAACCCCGACATACAAAATGTATGTCCTGCTTGCAATGTGTCCCCACAATACACCAACCATATCTTCAAGTGTATTATGGCACCAATGCCTCTAACATAAAAAATAAAAAAGTAAAAATAAATGTAAGGCGCGATAACCTCCGAAGAGGGCTAAAGCCGAGTTTATTTTTCAATTTGCGTCGTGCCCCTCTTGAATTTCCCTACAAATTTGCCGGACGGGACTTACATGTTTAATGCCGACTCCGAACGGCATCTGCAAGGCAGATGAGTTTTCACTGAGAGCTTTTCATGGCAGAAATACACTCGGAGCGCTTGCCAAACACTGCCTCTAATAACCCTCTCATAATGGTCCACCCCTATTGAATCAGCAAGTATATTGATGATAATTTGTGATTGGTCGCACCTGTTGGATGGGGCGAAGCACTGCTACAACAACAACACCAACAACAACAACAACAGGCTGAGCAAATGATTTATGCATGAGGCTTACTGCTGTCCACTCATTACTATTGATGATCGGTTATTTCGAACTTTAGTAACTAGTACGTAACTAGCACCCAAACGACAATTATGCCTGCGCCCCTGCAGGTTACTGATTATTTCAATCATTGCAACTACATTTTATAAATTATTCAAACTTAACGCTGTTGTCTAATACAATTTGTGTTTATATTAATTTACTTTAATTTATATTTGTGTGTTATAGATTAACCAATGAGAAACAGTTACTATGAATATGAATATATGCATATATATTGAAAATCATAGCGGACACACAACTGTGTGCTTGTGAACTAACTTTTTATTGAGAAAAAGTTTTAATTGAATTCTAATTTAAATTTGTTCTATTAACAGGTTAACAGTTATTGTTTCTCATTGGTTAACCTATAACACACAAACATAAATTAGAATAAATTAATAAACACAAATTGTACTAGACAACAACTGCATATGTATGTATGTACTCGTATGTATGGATGTATCCACATACAACTTTAGTTAAACGATTTTTCATGTAATTTTTTAAATATTTTATTTGCACCTTTGTTGTATTTTGTTTAATCTGTATTTACTACTTTTGGTGCTACATTTTTGTTTGTTCTAGCTTTGATAGTCAATTTGATTTAATTAAATTAAAAAAACTAATTGTTATGCAGTTTGAATGGCGACCCGACAATTTGTTGTTTTGTGGCATCAAAACAGGTGCATTTTGTTTTAAAGTGCTACGTAAAGAAGAAAAGCAAAAAAAAAAAGATAATAAGAAAGGGTGTCTAAGTTCAAGTGTAAACGAACAATCAATACCTAGCTGAAATCTACTTACTTTTAGTTCATTTAGCTTAAGTTTTTGACATTATGTATTATAAAAAGTGGGCGCGTTTACTAATAGATTCTGTGTGCTATTAGAAATATATAAAGGAAATAAGTGACCGAGTTTTTTTCACGATGAGTCAGTTCTTCTTCCAGTTATGGCTCCCGAAAAATATAAAGCTATTTTCTAAAAAAAATAGATCGGTGCCACGCCCATTTCCAAAAGATATTGATTTATTTTTTAAAACTCTTTTATATAAAAGTGGGCGTGTTCGTTATCCGATTTCGTTCAGCTTTGGCAGAAATAGTTGGGATTATGGGGCACACTTTGTCAAGCTACATTAACGGATCTTCGTGTTATGGCTCACGAAACATGAAAAAATGCTTTGTCAGAAGTGGGTGATGCCACGCCTATTTATAAATTTGTTTTTATTTATTAATTTTTTTGTTATAAAAAC
Organism: Eurosta solidaginis; assembly: GCF_040869045.1. Taxonomy (NCBI): domain Eukaryota; kingdom Metazoa; phylum Arthropoda; class Insecta; order Diptera; family Tephritidae; genus Eurosta; species Eurosta solidaginis. The sequence continues at coordinate 26,562,484 of NC_090321.1, read as the reverse complement.
ATACATACACTTTAGAAGTAAAATATCATTTATATAAAAATATTTTAATAAATATTCGCATAAGATCTCTTTAAAAATCTCTTATATAAAAGTGGGCGTGATTCCCTATCAATTTCATTCATTTTTTATAGACTCATTTCTTATGACAAAGCATATCAGAACTATACAAGGTGGCAGCACGGGACAGCTGATTGTTTACTTCCGGCGCAGTACGATTTGGCATTAGCCCATCGAATTTACAAAAGCAAAGTACATTGAAATTTTATTTATGTTTGTAGGTATGTCACCATGCTGCCACCTTGTATAGTTCTGCCATGCGACAAAATTTATCAGTTTAAAAATTTTGTGATGACTTAAACAGTTTTTAATTTATGAAAAATTTTTTATGAAAAAGGTTTCGGAAGTAGGCGGTGTCAGGCCCCACTTTGAAAAATTTAATAAAATCCAAATTAAGGGTCTGTATTTTAACCTGCATATGAAATTTGAACGGAATAATCATGCTTAAGGTGTTTTCTATAATTTTTTTTCTGTAAAAAACGTGGTTACCGTCCAATTTCTAACATACTAAATAGCGATTGGAGATGAGTACAAAGGAGTCCGCATACAATTCAAATATATCTCAAAATTTGCTAAAGTGTATTCTGACGGGTATTCTGACTAGACACTGCCTTCTGTCATCACATGTCTTTAAATTAGGCTTGGCCAGTGATAGAAAATGTAGGAAGTGCGGGTTGGAGGAGGAAACGATCGAGCAAGTTCTGTGCTCGTGCCCTGCACTTGCCAGGCTAAGACTCCAGCTATTAGGAGTGATAGAGCTGTCAAATCTAGGAGCAGCAAGTGGCTTAAGTTCTAGAAAGCTTATAATATTTGCGAGTCGTTAAAACAATCTTCTGGTAACACTGCGGACTCAATCAGTCTATGTGAGGTCCTCATGGACCGGCCAGTTCAACCTAACTTAAGCTTGCTCAAGTTATCATGTTTAAAGACGGACGGACAGACGTGCACACGTGTGGACGGACGACCATGGCTAAATTAAGTTTATACTTATCTTGATAAGTTTAAGCCATAACAATCGTTCGTTTTGTCAACAAAGTTAATATACTCTGTGAGCATTGATCAGCTGAGTATTAAAATGGAAAGAGTCTACAAGTCGGTACGTGAATAAAGCCTTTACGAGCATAAACTTTTCAAAATAACGGCGATATTTCAATAAATTAATCAGTCCACAATTATTTTGGGCTAACTTGATGAATAGGTGAGTATAATGGGATAAGGTACCACTGGGCAAACTGTGCCAAAAGCCGAGACCTTGCTTATTTTGACTATAACGTTCTCGCTTTTCATTTCAGCTTGTAATTCAAGCAGTAAAACTCTCATTAGTGAATTTATGCCCAAACATGCTCCAAGTAAAAACATACTACTATTATTTATATTGGGCTTGTCTATATTTTTGTCCTCTATTAACCATTTGGTGCTGCTACCGCGCGTCTCCCATACTATTCTGCAATGGGCTTGGAATGCGACCCGTAAACCCCCCCCCCCCCCCCCCCCCCCTGGAAAAACTGGCAAGCCTCCAATGGGAGCTCTTTTTCTGATAAAATCAACGACAAAATGCTGATTTTGATTTAACGGTTTGATCCTGGAATAACAAGGACCAAAGTGCCAGCAATGCCAGATGTTGATCTCCTCAAAAAGCAAAGGCTGACATTATCAGCATATAGGAAACCCGATGAACTGGGTGAAGCCGTACTTGAATCGCGTCTTCCACGCGACTTCAGAGAACTTAAGATGATGCAGTGGTGAAAAGGGCCTATTTGTGTGGGAAGCTAGAAAAAACATGCGATGAAAATAATGGTCAAAATTGTAGGCAACAAAGGGGTATTTGGCCGTACAGACGGAAAACTTCGCAGAAAGTTTTAACATCTTCCAACGGTTAAGGTTAACTGGCTTCACTGCGACTCCGAATATGATCATACGTTGTGCGTAGTTTTAACATAAAAATAAATATATATATGTACACGAGATCTGTGAGGTTAAAATAATGACTTGGCCTATAATTTTGTGGTAGCCCAAATACTCACACTCTTCTGTTCAGGGGCGGAATTGCGCGCATTGGCTCAAGGATATTTTGCCCTTGAAAGCTTCTCAGTTGATGCGGGCATCAAAGTATATCACCGCGTTTAGAACCACAACTAGTACGTTGAGGAAAATATTGAGTAGTGAGGTAAATTTTTCTCTTAAAAATACTGTTATGCTCTTTGCTGAGATTTTTGTTTTTGCAAACCAGGTTTGATGGTTCAAATATTTCGTCAGAATGGTGCTTGTTTGTTCGTTAGTTGTTATGGTGCATGTTTTCAAGCACGTTTGGACTTCGGCCTTTTGCTTGTACGTAAGGAGTTTTTATCTTTGCAGAGGAACATCTTATGTCGATAATTTGGTTCGAGTAGTAAGACTGTGATTAATCGATTATGGCGTTGCGTAACAAGTCCAGCTACCGCTGTTTCAACATAACTTCTTGGTGAAAATTACTCTCTGCTACTTAATTCAAGTACGGCGGCCAATTGGAATACTTTTTTATCTTAAAGCGTTTTAATGCATTCTCATAACATGACCTATAGGTAGGCATCACGATAAAACCATAAATTCTCGGGGGAACTTTTATCTCCAACACCCCAAAAAGCCATAATATCGTCTTTCGACATGGTCTATGGGGCCCACCCATACATCAACACAGCTATGATGAGAAATTTGTGCTAGCTCTCAGATATTCGAAGTAATTCACAGTCTCGAATTTATATCCGTCAACGTTCACGTGGCTGTGCAGGCAAGCAAGTAAATCGTCTTGACCTCATTGATTGCATGATTAAATTTTTAGTCTCTATCCAATCCAGAGAAGGCAGAATTATTTGAAGAAATGTCTGTGAATAAAATTGTTATATTTTGAAAATAAATTTTACATGCTCGTTGGTACCCGTGGTCTGTTTCGCTGCTATGAAAAATACCAAAATTATGATAGGAAGGGCGAAGTGAATAACCACGTGGAAGAAACTGGCGAGCTTTGTTGTACGATCAAAATCATGAAAGATATTAAGTACAAATCAATTTATTTCGACTCAATTTTGGAGAATCAATTCGAAAAGATCGTAGTATCGATATTACAAAAAAAAAAAAAGAAAAAAATCGAATATACTTTTGACAAATAGTTCAGGGTATGCGACAGTGATGGTTTTCAAAAAATGTGTTACTGTATCGTTAAAGACACTACCCCTACCGTTTTGGGGAGTGTTATCCATGTTGATGGTCCTTTGCCGGATATAGATACCGGACGTTCCGGTAACGAGCATCATTAAGGTATAAGCCTGACTATTTCAGGAAATATTTAATATGACCACATTGAACCTTCTAAGTCATCCCGCCCCCCCACGCGCCATTTCTATGAGGAACTTTGGGTCGTTAGAGCCTCGGCTGCTTAAGAAATAGGATTCACCACGGGTAGATTAGGTTGACAACTGGGTTAGAGAAGTGATAAATTTACCTAAGCATCCCCTTGTATTGGTTGCGCTACACAATTACTTGGGTTTTTCAATCACCTCTTAAGACAGGCATACCTCCCGCGTATTATTCTAAGCCCAATCAACCGCTGGGGGTTCAAAAGAAAAACAGTTTTTATAAGGGCTCGTTGCTTCACCTGCTACTTCAAGTTTCACTTTACAAAAACTTCTCAAATAACAAGCAACAACAAATAAATTCGCATTGCATGTCACTTCTTCATTTTTTATGTTTCTACATTAGTGCATTATTCATGCTTTCGCTGCCACTTGGCAATCATTTTAACAAGAATAATTATGATAATCACATTAGCGATAACTGTACGTGTATGCTTGTTGTTGTTACGAGTGTATTGATAATTTTTTTACTATGCCGTATGTAGAGATAATTTCATATTCAATTACATACACTTCTCTCCGCTCAAATATACTGCTTAACAAAATTTTACAACAATCAATTGGGGTGACGGCTGTAAGTGATGCCTTTTGCACTTTGCAACAAACCATGCCACACTTGTTTGCAATGACTAACGAGTCTTTAGTTAGGGAAAGGAGGAACAATTTAGCAAATCTGTATAAATAAGTAAAATGAAGGGCACAAATGCCAATGAAGATCTACAGAGCAATTTTAAAAGTGCTGAACGGTTATTGCGCATGCGCGCACGCTATTAGGCACATTTTTGCATTTGTGTACGGCAGACAGGCAAAAACACGTCACAGCGGCACGAAAGCACCGATGCATTTATAGCAACTGTCCTGCTTTTTGTGATACGTGTCTGCACGCACAGGCTGTATGCATTACTGATGTGGCAAGCTTTTGCAATAATGCAATTGAATCTGATATGATATGGCATGTTTAGGTCGCACACACATTGCTCTTGAATGCAAAAATGTGTGGTAACAAGAGCAACTTGTCCAAATTTGAGTCCCTCCATTCGTTTGTATAGTGGCTGACGTATGTGCAAAAGGCGAGCGTGTGATTTGGTTGAGGTTCGCATGTTGCAACAACAAATCGCACTATTTATGTTTGTTGAAGTGCAAAGCTGCGTGTGGTAATTAAGTGGCAGCCACAGCGGTAATAAAAGTTTGAATTGGAAAATTATACAAATGGGCGACAAGCGAATGCGAAATTGTGTTTCGTTATTTTTTTTTTATGGTTACGAATCGTAGCTGCAGTTGTAGGAAAAGTGCTGTGTGACAATTTGTTTTATTTTTTATTTATTTGAACACAGATAATGTTTTTTTATTGTTTTCATTTCTGGCTTGGTTTTTTTCAACAATTTGTAATTTTTTGCTTGTCAACGCAAAGGTCAAATGCTATTTTCACAGCCAAGCGCAACAAATCTAATATTTACACTAACACACGCACACATATATGCAAACGCAGCACAAGATGTGGCACGCCGCATTTTGTTACACTCACAATGTCATACAAAGCGAATATTTGAGCTTTTTTTGTTTTGCTTTGTGACAATATCACCAGCGCAACCAAGCCCCTATATTCATGTTTCACCATCTTACAACATGCCACATGAACATCGTTATGGTACTTCGCAGTATGCTGGTGCTATATGATATTGATGTTGAGGTTCATGTGCGACAGCAAATATACAATTTTAAAGAAATAAAAAATGAACAAAAATGCCTGCAAAAAACTTCCCAAATCAACAATGTTCGCCATACAACAATGTTGCAGCAAACTTATTAATGACGTTCATTGTCATGGCACATGTTTCATGTGCGTAGGCGTCGGTGCAAACTGTGGTGTTTGTTGGTCTCCGCCTATTGGGCAAGTCAGCTGGTGCACCAGCGCATTGAACATATATACAATTAAATATACATTTATATTGACATATTTCTCTTTTATACCCAGATGTGTTCGGTGGTACATAAACTGTGTATCAAAAAGCTATGTTAGGTCATAAAATTATTACCAAAACAAAAATGACTTTTCAAAGTTGTAACAGAGGTGTGTAGCTTTCCACAATCCTGGTTGCTACACAATCTCAGTTCTCCTGACCTTGCTGCTTAGGAGACACAGCTTTCTGAGCCAGGGTCGATGCGGTTGCGCCGTTCTAATTCCACCGTTCCGTGATTTCATCGTTCTCCCTTTTATTGTTATGCAATAAATAAAATTTAATTCTAGACTGTCGTCAATGTGGAGCGCTTTTTGTTGAGCCTAACTGTAAACTGACTAGTAGAGGACAATTTGTGAGCCATTCTTAATACGGTTAGAGGACGTTCTTTATCTTTTGTCCCAACCTAACTTATACATAATCTCGCTTATCTTCTAACTGTTCCTGTCCTCATGCATCATTCCTAAAAAATGGAAAGTGGTGGTACCGCTACTAAACCGACTAACGAAAGAGAGTCATATTTTTCGATTTCTCTCCTATCGTCCTTTCTTTACGTTCGTATATTTCTCCTAGGATCCAGATCTTTCGAGAATAGCCTTCTCGAACGCTTGATTTTTTCTTTCTCGTTTCTGCATAACATAATTAGTTATTTAGCTATATAAATGTATATGTCTGCGTAATGTCATATTCACTCTTAGCTCATAATGTATGTGTATATGCATGTATTTGTATGCATGTATGTGTGACTATTTCTCATTTTTCTTCGCTCTTAGATGCTAATTACATGTATGTATATATTCTCTTCGATCTTAGCTTTGCTGTTTACTATGTATGAGTGGCTCCTTGCTCTGCTGTTGTATTTACTTGCATTATAGTATCGAACTGAACTGCTAATATTCGTCACGGTACTTATTTACGAAAATAGCTATAAATGTGCATATGTCATCAAAAATATTAGCCTAATGTCTTCTATATAATTTGAAATGCCCGTAAAATCAGCAACGAATTATATAGCACTTGCATGCAGCCGAACACAATCATCCTTACTTATTTTATTCACTTTGTCGTTATTGCGTTTGCCTTCTCATATGCGGTTTGTTGCACTAACATGCATTTACAAGTGTTCATGCAACATAATTTCATATTTTTTTCTTCATTCTTTTTTATTTCTTTCTTATTTTTTAGTTTACGAATCAAGTTGCCCCCTTTTGTCCCGCACACCCTTGCTTTTCCTGCATATTTATGCACTTTTGCAAGTTTGTCTAGATAAAATGCAGCCTTGCCGTGTGGCGCTCCCGTTGCACTTGCAACAACAATCAACTGACTAGCTGGTTATAGAATGCTTGTAGCTTGTTTTGTTGTTTGCTTGCTTGCGTATTGTTGTTTTTATTGCTACATACTCGCTATAGTGCTGGTATGGAATTATTGCTTGTTATGTTTTTTTTTTCGTGTGCTATTGTTGTTTTTGCCATGCGTTTTAATGATGCGAATTATGTTGTTGATATTCGGGGTGCGTCAATTTATAAGTTCATTGTTCAAGCACAACCAAATGCAAACACACATACACACATAGCCTTAAGCAAGTTCATTTATAGTTCGCATTCTAGGCTATGCTTTGCTGTTTACCAACAATTTTCAAATTTTTGCTCATAGCTCTTGAATTATCTGTTTTATTAATATTTTGTGTATGTTTTTTTTTTGCTTTTGTTATTGTCCGCTAAAAGTGCACATAATGTCAGCATATTTGTTCTTATTATTATAGCGCATATTTATATACAGCATTGTTGTTGTTGTGGTTTTGGTTGTTTAAAATTTATATGTTCGTATGTTGTTGTTTTCATTGTGTTTGTTGTTGTTATTTTCGCATTTACTGTCAGTGTTCAATTAAAGCGAAAAACACTCCCTCGCCAAAGTGACTTTCTTAATTTTGGCTATATATATATATTATTATTGTTGTTTTTGTATTCATTTAGCCTTTCACATAGAGGAAACGAGCACTTGAGCTAATTTTCCAGCTGTGCCTTAATGAAGTTGTAAATAGAATGTTTATGATGCTGCGGTTAGGCATGTTTCTCTGAAGCCAGTTTATTAGGTATACTTGTATGTTTGTACTGGTTATGGCTAAACAACAAAATTTTAAATGAATTCAATTATCTAGTGAAAGAATTAACAATTGCGGAAATTGTGAAAATGAAACTAAATTTCAATCACTGATGTAATGGAACCATATGATTTGGCACCATCTCTTTCTTTGCTTCCACAGGTCGGTTCCTGCTTTCAGGCTGCCCTCTATTTGATGAAATTTCCCTGACATTGTCTAAGCGAAAATGTATGAGATATATGGCCTAAAAAAAAACTTTTCTTCGAGTCACTCGCGTGGTGGCATATACTGTATATGGCTAGCACTACGAAAAGGTTAGAGTCTTTATAACGGAACCTGCAGAATTACTTACTTACTGATTTAAGTGGCGCTTAACCGTTCAAACGTTATGACCGCCCAACAAGGCGCATCAGTCGCTTCGAAGCGATGTTATAACTCGTTAATTGCACTTAGTTATTCCATATTTGGGTTCCAATAAGAATCCTATTTTGGTCGGAACTTCATCTTTCATTCGCATAATATGACATACCCAGTCATTAAATCTCCTTCGGTACTCACCGTCGCCGATGCGTAATCTTTCGAAGAACATTTTATCAAACAATCCCAGATCAGATGCTTCTGAACCATATAGCAGGATGTGACACGTAGCATAATTTTCGTTTGCCGAGAGAGGACTTTACGTTTCAATCGCTTATTCAGTGCAAAGAGGCAAAAGTGCTGGATTTCAGAGCTGATGTTGTTGTTTGCGTTAATGCTGGTTCCCATTTAAACGAAGTCTTTTACTATTTCGAAATTAATGGCTGCCAAAAGTGACGTGGTTGACAAGATTCAAATGCGCTGAATCTTTGCTTGATGACACCAGCTGCTGCGGTTTGTCCTCACTCACTATTAAACCGACCTTTCCCCACTTTTCTTTCCAGTTTTGAGTAAACAGAACCTACAACGCAAGTGTTCAGACCGATGATTTCAATGTCGTCAGCATGCGACAGTATGAAGCCACAATGATAAGGTCCAATTAGCGAATTCAGGGCGGGACGCAATCTTTCACACAATACAATTGACAGGACCTTATTTGCACTTCTAGGAAGGTTGGCACAGTTTTCAGGATCGCACTTCTTGCGACTGGGCCAATAATATTTACCTTCCAATCGTGGACATGAACTCATCCGACCGTATTTTACATAAGAGTTGAAGCACACCAACAACCCAACTCTCTCCTCGCCTCCGTGCTTGAAAAGGTCTGCAACCAACACATCAGTGCCCGCGGCAGTGTCGTTTTTATTAAACGGTTTTATTTAGGGTGTCTTGACAGGCTGGAAAGCACTTTTTTGTAATTGAAATTTAAGTAACTTCCCAATAAGCTACAAGCTTGAAACTTGGAATATAGTTCAGAACCCGATGACCTAATTATTTTCTAGCTTTAAGCATTATTATTACTTCATGTAAGTATTGTTTTCAATAAACCCGTTTAACTTAAAATTTTTTTTTATTATTTTATTTAATCTGGATATTGTTGTTCTAACTTCATCATAATTGGGTGGCGGAAAGTAAATTTTATCATCGTTGATTGCGCACTAGGGCTCATCATTTTTCCTTGGCGTTTCATAGTTTTCTCCATTCAGGTGCACAGAGGCGTGCTCCCGTCATACAGTCTGGATATCGGCTTTCAGGTCGCTGTTTTCCTTTTCTGTCTGGTGGCTAGCACCTCAAGCTCCACGCACTCCTACGCGATATTCTCGGAAGAGTTTTATGACGAGCTTCTCTTCCAAATAGCGCCGTGCTCCTTTTCATTTTCCCTACAAATTGGCGTGACTGAACCTACATACACCACACCATGGTGCCTCCGCTTTTTCCCTCCTGAAAAGACGTCTCGCTAACCTTTCGACTCTGAAGTGACTTTTCGCTTGCGGACAACGGTAACTATTTCTTTCCCACCAATTTCTACTTTATCCCAGATAATAGCTTCAATACCATCTGGATGTACCCGAATGTTTCGGATTTTAACTGACTAAGGGCTGCTGCTTCAGTATTATGCTGCTTATTATTTCATCTCCGCAATAATATATACGGACTAAGCAGGGTGAAGTTCTATTACAACAACAACATCCTTGGTGTACAGAAATGACAGCGAGTGGATGAAAAATAAAATCTATAAGGATAATATGGGACTCCATGGCAAAAGTCTCGATAGCTTAGAACTATCATAGGATAATTGATATATATTGGAACGATTTCTGTCACTCCTTTTTTAAATTTAGTATGGCATTGTGCCATCTTCAGAGTAATTTTTCCGGTCGGAAAATAAACATAACAAAATTGGTATATAAGCATAAATATTCTCTGGACCTAGATTATAAGTAAGTTCAGTCAACTTAGAAGCGGATTCTTTTCCCGAATCGGTTCTTGTGAAACACAAGTGCTGGGCTTCGAATGATCCAAATAAACTATGGGATAACACTATGTAAGGTGGGTTTCGTAGAAGGCTAAGGTAGCACTCAGAAAATCCAGAGTTCAAAAAGGACATCCATTTCTTTTGAAATAAATACACGTCGATTATTTTTGGTATTTTGGTAAAAGACATACACACTATTGCAGAGAGGTAGACCCGGCCGAGGAATGGAAGGCGGACTGTAGCCGAAGGTTGGTGAGTCGGTGTATCGATTTCCCCAAACGACCGGAGGTCGGTGGAATCGATGCACGTCACAAGTGGGCAGCTAGCGGATTGCAGCGGGCCGGTGGATATGGCTGGTGGACCGTTGGATCGGTTTCCAAGCAACCGAAGGTTGGTGAAAGCGATACAAATCCCTTGTTGACAAGTTGGCGGATTACGGTGGGTCGGTGAATACGGCCTGTGGATCCCTGTGATCCGGTATACACGGCAGGTGGATCGTTGGATCGATTTCCAAGCAACCGAAGGTTGGTAAAACCGATACAAGTCACTGGTTGACAAGCTGGTGAAAATGGTGAGCTGGATGGTGGATCGATTTCCGAGCAACCAAAGGTTGGTGAAATCGATACACTTCACCAATTAATAAAGTGGTGACTTCCGGTGAACCGGGAGTTAGTTACTGAACCCAATTTATTCGGTGGTATCTTCCCGTAGATGGGGAGATGACTCACCAGTGTCGGAGGGAAACTGTGAGGTGGAAATTAAATCTCATCACCCGCTACTCCCTGGACACACCAAAAGGAGGCGACCAAGGTCGCCCACTTCGCACAGGATCGAAGGTACCAGACAAGGTATTGATATCCGCTCACACGTATGGGGTGCGGATCTTACCTTGCTGATGGCTGGCTTTCGCTAATCATGAAATGCAGATTATTTGTACTTAAGTAGAAGTGGATATGAAAAGGTTGAGAATTATATGCTGTCTTAGTAGACGATAGGTGCGCGAATGAAATGCTTGCCCATTATTACTTGCATTTGCCAGTGCGAGTCATTCGCTTGCAGCCAGCTGTTACAGTGGTGGCGTATGTAATAGGGACAGTGCATTGGTTACAGTGGGGTGCGTGTAGAAAGTACTTGTAATACAGGTAAAACGGCAATACAACTACCTTTTGCATATGTAGGTTCGAGATCATTCTGTGCAGATTTGCATGGCAAGCGCACAACACATTGCCACGCTCTTCATTTGCTTCCATAGGCGGGTTCCGTAAAAATATTGTCTTAGCCGGAGCTTTATCATTCGCCTATTAAAATATGATTGATATTAAGTTCTTTTTAGCAAAAGTATAGCTTTTTTTTTCGTCCACGCCCAATTTTGTATCTAAAAGTCCTTAACCGATTACGTTAATTTTTCTTCGATACATTCTTTACCGTGAAGGCAACCTCTCTGCCGTATTTTTATGATAGGTTCAACGGTTTTCGATTTATGATTAATAATATTTGTGAAATTTATTTTATCACAAGTGGCCGGCGCCACGTCCATTTTCAAAAATGTTATCAAATTTCAACTTTCTTGATCTATTTTTATACTCAGTTGAGCAGAGCTCACGGAGTATATTAACTTTGATTGGATAACGGTTGGTTGTACAGGTATAAAGGAATCGAGATAGATAAAGACTTCCATATATCAAAATCATCAGAATCGAAAAAAAATTTGATTGAGCCATGTCCGTCCGTCCGTCCGTCTGTCCGTTAACACGATAACTTGAGTAAGTTTTGAGGTATCTTGATGAAATTTGGTATGTAGGTTCCTGGGCACTCATCTCAGATCGCTATTTAAAATCGGACTATAACCACGCCCACTTTTTCGATATCGAAAATTTCGAAAAACCGAAAAAGTGCGATAATTCATTACCAAAGACGGATAAAGCGATGAAACTTGGTAGGTGAGTTGTACTTATGACGCAGAATAGAAAATTAGTAAAACTTTGGACAACAAGTATGGCACCGCCCACTTTTAAACTTTTAAAAGGTAATTTAAAAGTTTTGCAAGCTGTAATTTGGCAGTCGTTGAACATAATAAAAAATAAATGTGAGGCGCGATAACCTCCGAAGAGATCTAAGGCCGAGCTTCTCTTCCAACAAATTGGCCGTACGGGACCTACATGTTTTATGCCGACTCCGAACGGAATCTGCAAGGCAGATGAGTTTTCTCTAAGAGCTTTTCATGGCACAAAAACACCCGGAGCGCTTACCAAACACTGCCGAGGTGCGACCCCGCTTAGATTTTGTTCTAATTTAAAAACCTTATTTGTAAAATTTTGATGTTGCTTTGCCTTGGGTGCGAACCCAGGGCATACGGTGTGGTAGGCGGAGCACGCTACCATCACACCACGGTGGCCACGCGGTTGAAGATATTATGATAAAATTTGGCAGGAACGTTACTCCTATTACTAATATGTATGCTTAATAAAAATTAACAAAATCGGCGGACGACCACGCCCACTTAAAAAAAACATTTTTTTAAGTCTAATTTTAAAAAAGATTTAATATCTTTACAGTAAGTAAATTATGTCAACATTCAATTCCAGTAATGATAAGGTGCAACAAAATACAAAAATAAAAGAAATTTGCAAAATGGGCGTGGCTGCGCCCTTTTTCATTTAATTTGGCTGGAATACTTAATGCCATAAGTCGAACAACGTACTGGTATAAAAAATGGCCGAAATGGATATGACACCTACCATATTAAGTAGAAGAAAATGAAAAAATTCTGCAGGGGTAAATCAAAAGCCCTTGGAATCTTGGCAGGAATACTGTTCGTGGTATTACATATATAAATAAATTAGCGGTACCCGACAGATGATGTTCTGGGTCACCCTGGTCCACATTTTGGTCAATATCTCGAAAACGCCTTCACATATGCAACTACCACCAGTCACTTTTAAAATAATCATTAACACCTTTCATTTGATACCCATATCGTGCAAACACATTCCAGGGTTACCCTAGGTTCATTTTCCTAATTGGTGATTTTCCTTTATTTTGTCTCCAAAGCTCTCAGCTGAGTATTTAATGTTCGGTTACACCCGAACTTAGCCGTCCTTACTTGTTTACTAAATAATCTGGTTTTTTCTGTTTCCCAAAGTGTTAACTATATAAAAAGAGGGCGTGATTATCATCCGATTTCGCTCATTTTAAATAACATTGGAAGATGAGTGCCAAGGAACCCATATACCAAATTTCACTCAAGTTACCGTGTGCACAGACAGACGGACGGACGCACCGACATGGCTATTATTATGAGGCCTGGAAGCAGTAGAACTTTTGTGCATAAGCTTTCAGCCTAATTTTGTATATGGATGCTCTTGATGTAAGTACCTCTCCAGGCTTTTTACTCCATATCACATAGGGATTAAGAGACCGCCATATAGATGGCAGAGTCTCTGCCTCGCTAGAGCGACGCATTCGCAGAGAATGTGAACCGGCGTTTTATCCTCCAGCTCATAGAAACGAAAAATTTTAGTATGCGATAGATTTAACTTACTTAGGTGATATCATAGACCACAGTGTCCTGTATAGTACCCAGCGGGAGTTTGTACGTCCTCCCTGCTTATATTAATAAGTTTTTCTGATACTTTCGTTGCCGGAAGTAGAAACAGTTTGGCCTGTCTTTGCCCTGGGCAGTCAATACAGTAACGTCTGAATTTTTTTGTACACAGTTAATTATGGTTTCCCTGGTGTGTGGTTTTTTGAGTCCACAAAATGGCTGTGTACCATAGAATGCTGCTGTAGTACCCTGCTTTGCTAGGTAATCTGCATGTTCATTACCGCTATGTTCCTGTTGTCCGGTAACCCATCATAACAACACCTTGTTTTTGGATCCCATGTTATTAAGGCTTTCAATGCAGTCATTTACTAGCTTAGATGTAAGTGTGCAGGAATGTAATGCACGCCGGGTCGCCTGGCTGTCCGACATAATGTATATGCTCTTCGAGGATCACCCCCTCCTCAGTCATTCTCTACCGCAAACTTCTATTACATGGCTTTCTGCCTGAAATATGGTGAGGTAGCATCCCATTGGTAACGATTTCTTGAAGTTCGGCCCATAAATGCCAGCTCCTGTTCTTCCGTCATCGAATTTCGATCCATCCGTGCACCAGACCTCCGAGGTAGGGTCATTATATGGATTCCCTATTTTCCAGTGGGTGCTGTCCACACGGTCATGACTAAATAAATTTCTTTTTTCGTCTCGAACATTTTCATATATGGAAGTCTATATTTATCTCGCTTCGCTTATGCCGTTACGATTCACCGTTATGTTAATATACTCTGTGTGCAAAGTACGCTTAAAATAAAAATACTTGGTGCTTTTCCGTTTTACGTTGTACATTCTGAAAAAATGAATCTCGCTATTTAGGACAACCTACTCTCTCCGCAAATAGATTGTATAGGAACATGTGATTTCATGTGCTTTGAAAGATATGACGAGTGTGTAAGTATGTAACTATGCATGTAGCTGGAATAAAAATATAATTAACTATGTATTTGCAAACATGAATACATAAAAATCCGCTTTATCGAAAGTTTAACCTTTAGTTTTTGCAGAAATTTTTGCAAGCTCATATTTGCACACATACATATATACATATGCACATAAATGTATCTACGAATAATCAAACATGCAGCCATAAATAATCAACATTATTGGGAGATTACAAGCGAAAACAAGCAACGCTTAACATACAAATTTAAATTCCAACAATTATGTCGGTTGTTAATCTTTACCGCAACAGAGATTTTGTTATTTTTTTTTTAACGTAATTTTATGGGAATAAGAACAAAAAACCTTTAGAGAGTAACAACAAATACTGACCCAAATTGGCTGGACAGAGTTACGCCTTCATTAAGCTGGCTGATCGAACAGCCAAGCAGCGATTGGATGACCAGGAAAAGGAGACCAGTTCAAAAAACAAATTGCATAAATAATTTAATGCGGGAATTTTAATCGCTAAATCGACAAAATAGTTAAAGGATTTTATGCATAAGCAAAACAATAAATCGATGCATGTAAACAGCTAATCAAAAGCAAGAGATTTATGTGAGAGTTGGAGCTGCTGTGAAGAAGATTCATTGGGAAAAATTTTTTGCACAGTTATATTGCCGGAACTTGCCTGCATTAAGAATAACAGCAGACTGAAGAAATGCCGTGTTTCGCTTACCGGCCAATGGTTTTTGGGTAATGAAATCAAATTTTTAATTGGTGTACTTACATCGGCATAAATTGTAAAGGAAGCACTGATAAAATAAATAGATGGAAAGAGACAGCAGTAAACGGGGATAAATCGAAAACATAGGCCTCGTTTCCGGTACAAGTTCAACTTAGGTGTCAGTTTAATTACACTTAAACTTATTCTGCAGCTTTTTGGTTCATTTTAACTAAAGTTTAAGCTAAGATTGAGCGGCCAATCTGGTAGGGTTAAAATTCTAGTCAACCTATCAGTTATTCGCGTTCGTTCGCAATGGCATCCCAACAAACATTTGGGTTTGTGTACCATTAGAGCTGATGTTGATAAATAGCATAATTCTAAAGTTTTTTCGAAACAGTGGCTCAAATTGGGTTTCTTATGTATACTCAGAAAGTAAGGAATTTTTTCATAAAGCAACAAATGATGTTACTTAAGTTGAAAAGATATAACTCCCACTTTTACTCAAGTGTGGTTCTCTAATTTTCACGAAAATAAAACAAACAAGTAAGAAAGGCTAAGTTCGGGTGTATCCGTGGAAAGGAAAATGAACCGAGAGTAACCCTGGAATGTGTTTGTATGACATGTGTATCAAATGAATTTAAAGAGTATTTTATGAGGGAGTGGGCCATAGTTCTATAGGTGGACGCCATTTAGGGATATCGCCATAAAGGTGGATCAGGGTTGACTCTAGAATGTGTTTGTACAATATGGGTATCAACTGAAAGGTGTTAATGAGTATTTTAAATGGGAGTGATCCTTAGTTCCATAGGTGGACGCCGTTTCGATATATCGCCATAAAGGTGGACCAGGGGTGACTCTAGAATATGTTTGTACGATATGGGTATCAAATTAAAGGTATTAATGATGCTTTTAAAAGGGAGTGGTGGTAGTTGTATATGTGAAGGCGTTTTCCAGATATTGACCAAAATGTGTACCAGGGTGACCCAGAACATCATCTGCTGGATACCGCTAATTTATTTGTATATATAATACCACGAACAGTATTCCTGCCAACATTTCAAGGGTTCTTTATTTCGCCCTGCAGAACTTTTTCATTTCATTCTACTTAATATGGTAGGTGTCACACCCATTTTACAAAGGTTTTTTCTAAAGTTATATTTTGCGTCAATAAACCAATCCAATTACCATGTTTCATCCCTTTTTTCGTATTTGGAATAGAATTATGACATTTTTTTCGTTTTTGGTAATTTTCGATATCGAAATAGTGGACGTGGTCATAGTCGGATTTCGGCCATTTTTTATACCAATACAAAGTGAGTTCAGGTAAGTACGTGAACTGAGTTTAGTAAAGATATATCGACATTTGCTCAATTTATCGTGTTAACGGCCGAGCGGCAGGACAGACAGTCGGCTGTGTATAAAAACTGGGCGTGGCTTCAACCGATTTCGTTCTTTTTCACAGGAATAAGTTACCGTCCCAGAAGCTAAGCCCCTACCAAATTTCACAACGATTGGTAAATTTTTGTTCGACTTATGGCATTAAAAGTATCCTAAACAAATTAAATGAAAAAGGGCGGAGCCACGCCCATTTTGAAATTTTCTTTTATTTTTGCATTTTGTTGCACCATGTCATTACTGGAGTTGAATGTTGACATAATATACTTATATACTGTAAAGATATTCAATTTTTGTTAAAATTTGACTTTAAAAAATTTTTTTTTTAAAGTGGGCGTGGTCGTTTTCCGATTTTGATAATTTTTATTAAACATACATATAGTAATAGGAGTAACGTTCCTGCCAAATTTCATAATGATATCTTTAACGACTGCCAAATTACAGCTTGCAAATCTTTTAAATTACCTTCTTTTAAAAGTGGGCGGTGCCACGCCCATTGTCCAAAATTTTACCGATTTTCCATTTTGCGTCATAAGTTCAACTCATCTACCAAGTTTCAGCGCTTTTTCCATCTTTGGTAATGAATTAGCGCACTTTTTCTGTTTTTCGAAATTTTCGATATCGACAAAGTGGGCGTGGTCATAGTCCGATATTATTCATTTTAAACAGCGATCTGAGATGAGTGCTCAGGAACCTACATACCAAATTTCATCAAGATACCTCAAAATTTACTCAAGTTATCGTGCTAACGGACGGACGAACGGGCGGACGGACGGATATAGCTAAATAAAATTTATTTTCGATCCTGATGATTTTGATATATGGAAGTCTATATCTATCTCGATTCATTTATACCTGTACAACCAATCGTTATCTAATCAAAGTTAATATACTCTGTGAGCTCTGCTCAAAAATGCGTGATTTATATCTAATTTATAATCATTATAGGCCAACCAGGTGCTAGTTTTTAACAATAAAATGCTGTTGGCTTTGGTTGTGCTAACTTGGAGAAAACTTTTTTTCAACTCCATCTCAACTTGATATCAAATGTAGGATGTAAACTGGAGAAATGTGTTAAATATATATTTGAGAACTATAAGTTTCTCAAAATTTCGCAAAGGTTGGAGAGTAATTTGAGAGTGACGTTAGAGATCAACTCGAGAGCTATAAATTTTACAAACATTTCTCAAAGGTTGGATAGTGATTAGAGAATGATGTTGAACATCAACTCCAGAAAAAAAATATATTTCTCAAACGCTGGAGAAAATTGTTGCCTCATTTTTTTTGGACCCAGCTGTTATTGTACATATCTACGAATTATCTAGATAATAAAAAACCGATGCTGCTGATGTAAAAAAACTTATCCTAAAGTTGGCCTTAAACTGTGACTGAAAAGCTAATCTGTAGTTTAATTGGAGTTTAAATTTGACTGGAGCCCAAGCAAATTTAGTTTAAGCTTAGCTGTAGCAACTGCTGAAAAACTGGGTCCAACTTTACTCGTGAAGGACTGAGTTGCCCATGAGTAGCACATGTAAGATGGCAAAACTTGGGTTGCTCAAAATTCAGAATTCAGCATGTTAAGAGGTGTGTATGAGACCTCTTTTCCGGGTAGGGATGCTTAGTGCATCATACCTTCTGCCGTAGCTGCTATCGTCTTTCCGTGAACATAAAAACATTTCTCTTTCGAAACTGTGGGTCATCCCGCAAGCCGTCTAGCCTTGTTAATTGAAGTATAGATTGAAAATTGACGGCAAAAAGCGTTCGCGTGTTTATAGGATCCGACCGAAGAAATTTTGTCAATGAACTATCAAATACAAACTAGTATGAATAACCACACAAAATTCTAGTCATGAAAGTTGTACGTTTGCTGTATACTGTGGATTTTGAAC
Source organism: Eurosta solidaginis (assembly GCF_040869045.1). Classification (NCBI taxonomy): domain Eukaryota; kingdom Metazoa; phylum Arthropoda; class Insecta; order Diptera; family Tephritidae; genus Eurosta; species Eurosta solidaginis. The sequence goes on along the minus strand of NC_090321.1, from coordinate 26,544,099 downwards.
GCAGGGAAGCTTTTTCTTTTCGTTCGGTTACGTTATTGTTGTTGCGTAAGACTTACTTGCTGAACTTGCTAATGTACGGCACGTTTTTTTTCTGGGACTGAATGTAGGCAGCCGTGGTGTGATGGTAGCGTATTCCGCCTGGGTTCACGCCCCGGACAAAGCAACATCAAAATTTTATAAACATGGGTTTCAATAAGAAGACAATTTTTCTAAGCGGAGTCGCCCCTCGGCAGTGTTTGGCAAGCACTCCGAGTGTATTTCTGCCATGAAAAGCTCTCAGTGAAAACTCATCTGTCTTGCAGATGCCGTTCGGAGTTGGCATAAAACAAGTCCGGTCCCGCCAATTTGTAGGAAAAATTTAAAGGAGTGCGACGCAAATTGGAAGAGAAGATCGGCCTAAAAATCTTTTCGGAGGTTATCGCGCCTTACATTTATTTTATTTATTTTTTTTAATACGCATAATAGAGAAGTATCGAAGATTATATTATTGCTCTACTGCTTTATTAGTCTTATAATTTATTTAAAGCCTAAATATATAATAATAATAATAACAATATCGAAGACTATAGTTAGTTTTTCAAAAGATTTTCAAATTGAATCAAAGAAAAAAGTCTCAGAAAATCATGCCAAACATTCTTCTTCATATTCCTTAACATGATATTCTGGTGTGACTGCAACGCTTCCTAGCTTTATTCTATTTTTATTTTAAAATATAGTTTTTTTCCGATGTAGACTTTGTCATTCGCAAGAAAAGATATACGCACTGAAATGATAGTTTAGTGAATCATTTTCTCGAGTAATGGTCATAAAAGAGTTCCATTAAAGCTGGAAAAGATGCAAAAAAGTATGAACTGCGCAGCCCATCAGCATCTAAATAACTCTATTAAATATTCTGTTTAAGACTAAGTTTGGTAACATTCCTTGGACAGTGTCGCTCTTTCTATATAATCCCACATATTATATTGACTCATTAAGATGAGATCTATGCTGACAGATCCTAGTACGAAAGTGTGTACCCCCTGCAGGCCCGACGATAGGGGAGGGGGAATGGGGGGATTCCCCCGGTTTCGGGGCTTCTCAGGGGGCCCACGATTTAGAGGTACTAAGACATTTTTTTTAATTCTGGAGAGTCTTTAATTGATCCATGTTCAAATTTTTTGCCGAATTTCTAAAGCAACGAATGTTGATAATGATTTTTTGCCTAGGTCTTCGAACAGTGAGGAAACAATAAAAACATTAAACAAAAATGTATGTTTACAGGAATCCGAAATCGTAAAGTTTTCGTGGTGACACTGATGAAGGTTCATTTTCAAAAAGTCTTCCAACAATACCACCAACTTTGTATCAAAGTCCAGATTATATAAACGACTTCGATACTGGTACCGTGAATAATGAGTTATTGCGATCTGAAGAAGTCAACGAAATAGTAATGTTTTTTATTGCCTACCATGTCAACTGTTAAGCACCAATACTTTAAGTCGACCTAAAATTTGTTGTCCTAGCGGATATTTGAAATTCCAGGTATGGAAGAAGTTATAAGATAAACTGCCATCACACGAAAATGCTCAAGATCATATTAAATGTTATATTCAATGGCGATCTTTACAAAACCTAATTCAAAAGGAGGCTACAATTGATACACTTATCAAGGAGCAGCTAATCACTGAAACTCAAAAGCCTAACTTTCAAAGGCGAAAGTACACATCTTGGTGAATGAAATGATGGACATGTTTTGGGCATCTAAGATCTCACAAACCAATATGTTCCGATACTTAGAGATCATTTGGAGAAAGTTAAGATTTCACAACAGCAGCACAAACGTTTACAAGTTCATTATCTTTCCCCAGACATTCAGAACGAGTTTATAGAAATTTGTGCAAAGCACGTGAGTGCAACTATATATATTAGATCAAGGCAAGAAAGCCAAGTATTTTGCTATTATCGTTGATGCTATGTCTGTTGCTAGTCACGTGGACTACGTTCATTTTGGGCTTACTCCATTTCAATTCGAAAGCACCAAATTTACAATTCAAGAACGGTTTTTGGCTTTCGTGAATTGTAACCAAAACACTGGCCAGAAAATCGCTGATCTAATTTACCATACTCTAGGTAAACATGAAATCCCATTAAAAGATTGTCGTGCAAAAGAGCACAATAACGGCGCCAATATGAAAGAAGCATACAACGGAGCACTACGTCACATTCTCGACAAAAACTCGATTGCTGATTACTCGCCTTGTGCAAACCACAGTATCAATTTATATGGTGCTGATGCTGCAGAATGTTGTTCGGCTGCAATTACTTTCTTCGGGGTTGTACAAAAATGTTTTACTATTTTCAGCAGCACTCCACAACGATGGGACTTCCTCAAAAAAAAAAAAAAAAAATGTACCGAGCTCTCTTCATAGTCTTTCAGCGAAAATCCTAATTTGACTGCGCAAGCACACGAAGATGTTACCGCCATTCTGAAGTACATCAAAAAGTTCGAATGTATCTTGCTGTCCTCAATTTGGTTCAAAATACTGGCTACCATTAATGAAAGAAACGTGCTCCTCCAAGCTAGAGACGCCAACATATATGTTGAGGTCCGACATCTAGATGCTTTATTAACTGATTTGATTTCAGGAACCAATTGGAAACTATTTTAAACGAATGCAAAACAGTTGCTATTCAATTGAACATCTCGCCAAAGTTTCCGGACATTCGAAAGAGAAAACCAAAAAGACATTCTGAAGATAATTTAAATGAGTTCATTACGGATGATTCAGAGTCTGATTTTAAAAACAATACATTGCTGGTGATCGTTGATTCGGTAATCACTGGCATTACTGAACGATTTGCAGCTATGAGAAATTTGAGCGAGCGATTTTGCGAGCGCAGCAAAATTTGTCGAAAAATACAAGTCGGACATTTCTCAAAACATAGAATGCGAAATAATTCACTTGAAACACATTTACGAAACAAATTTTGATAAAGGTCTGTTACCATTGGAATTGTTAAATGCCATTTATGTTCAAAATCTGTATAGAATTTTCCCCAACATTTGTGTTGCTTTACGTATCCTTTGCACTATACCTGTCACTGTAGCTAGTACAGGACGTTCCTTCAGCGTCCTTTCAAGAATCAAAAACTTTCATAGATCATGTTCATCTCAAGAGCGAGTTTCAGGACTTGCCACCCTTTGTGTTGAATCCGGCAAGACAGTTATATTTGTATATTATTATAAAAAAATTTGCTGCGAAAAAAGCAAGAAAAGCCACTCTTTGATATCCGAACAATCTATATTGAATAATTAAAATTTATAATCATCATTCAATTTATCAGAAATGTATTAAAGTGTTACCAAATAACTAGAAAAGATTATTTGAAACAATATGTGGCTGATGAAAGAGAATTTTATTTCTACGTTACAATAAAATAGTATACTTAAATAGTAAATATTCTGTGTTAATTTTATTTTCAGCTCTTAGTCCAAAAATCATTTAGTTGATGTGGCAAAATTTTTTTTTTATGTAATCCATCAAAAATGATTAATGCTTGAGGTGTCATTAATTCAAATTAATCAAATGTATTAGTTTAGTCCCGGGTTCGGATTTTCTCTCTACGTCTCTGACCCCCTGTACCCTGTGCCTTAATGTTCATAATTTAAGTATACTCAAAATAATAACAAAACGGAAGAAAAGTTCAGTAAATTGAGCTAAAAATCTAGCTAAATTCTTTAGCTCCAAAAAATGCACACACATTTTTATATGCGTACCTACTTTTTTTTGATAGCCACTTAAACAGCGGCAACATGTAAATCGCACAGATATAAAACTTGTTAACAAGCATTTAAGGTAAGCGCTGAGCCAGGCCGAATCTCTGTACGACGCTGCCTGTAGTACACCACAAGCTATGTATTCTAAATAATTATCCCATAGGAAATTTGCGCCTTGTAAAATGTTTCTTTATTGGCATTTATTACATGCTTGTATGTACATGAGTATGTATGCTTACATATTTGGTTATTATATGACTTTATAGCCGGAGTACATCAATAAAAAACTAAAAAAAAAAAAAAATATATATCGAAACATTGATTGTATCGCGGTGGCAGTGCAGTGTGCAACATTAAAACGCCTATAATGAGCGCCTTACGCATATGCGAACTCTTTGAACTTTTCATTATTGTTGCCCACTTGCAATTTGTTGTTGCACTTGCTGTTAATGCAGCTGCACTACACGCATGCGCGCTTCAAAGCTGCTAGGCATGCGCATAAATACTTAACAAGGAGCTGCTTTACCGTTTATTGCCGCAGTGTGCAATTCATTTCTTCGCACAGAACTTTCTGCTTTTAAGGTAAGCAATTTATGTACCTACTCATATGTAAGTAAGCAAATATGTTGTTTTTTTTGCCAACTTTTTATTACATTTCTACTTTTTTGATTGTATGTTGATCTCTTACCTCTACAACCAATTTTATTTGGCAATATGTTAAGCTTAAAAACCGGTTACCACCTTTCAAGTGCCTTATGGGCATTTCACCAGCCAATTGCCCATACCTGCATATGTCTATATAATGGGAATTGTTGGCTCTTTTGATGAGCCTTAGTGTTGTATTTCTGTTGTAATTGAGGTTATTCGTATATCGGTAGCTCTCATCATCACCTGTGTTCTGTCTGCCCTCTATAATTTTCCAAAACAGCTTTAACCAGCAGCCGGCGGCATTTTAATTTGAATTTGATGCACATATTTGAGATTTTAACTAAGTAAAGCATATTTTGCCCTAAAGTTAACTCTTACAACAAGTACTTAACGGGATTATCGATAAGTTTATAAAGCTCTGAACAAATTCACTGAAATGTTAGCATATTGATACTTTATTACCGCAAACAAGTAAGGAAAGCTAAGTTCGGGTGTAACGGAACATTACACACTCAGCTGCCAAAATTTAGCTGGTAAAACTTTAAAATTACCTTCTTTTAAAAGTGGGCGGTGCCACGCCCACTGTCCACAATTTTACTAATTTTCTATTCTGCGTCTTAAGCTCAACCCACCTACAAAGTTTCTTCGCTTTCTCCGTCTTTGGTAATTAATTATTGCACTTTTTCGGTTTTTCGATATTTTCGATATGGAAAAAGTGAGCGTGTTATAGTCCGATTTCGTTCATTTTAAATAGCACTCTGAGATGAGTGCCCAAGAACTGACGTACCAAATTTACTCAAGTTATCGTGTTAGCGGACACACGGACGGTCGGACATGGCTAAAAGAATTTTTTTTCGCCCAGATCATTTTGATATATAAAAGTATATATCTCGATTAGTTTATGCCGTTACGGGATACCGTTACGCGAACAAAATTAATATACTCTGTGAACTCTGCTCAGCTGAGTATAAAAAGAAGATGATTGTTGGAATTTCTTGATGAATATATGTAATACATAAGAACATCTGGATAGACCTAACTTGAAAATCTTAGATATTGAAGTTATGCATGCTTTCGGATCCTTAGAATTCTCGAAAAAGTGGACTTATTAAGACATAGTTTTCTTTATTGCAGGGAATCAAGGGAAATATATTTTCTTGGGTTTAGCTACACCTAAAATGATTTTATTACATCTAACACGTCCGCACAAGATACAGAAGACCAACGAAAAGCGAGATATAGACATGGAAGCTTTAAGGAAATGTATATATGACGATAGAGATAAGAATAGGAAAATTATAAGGATACCAATACAAAGAGGATGTAGAGAGAGAAAAACGTTTTTGCATCATTTTCTCATATTTAAAAATGTTCGGAGATCTGAACAAAAAAATCTGACAACGGCAATCAACCAGTTCGCAAGGAGGATATCTCCTTTGCGCGCCTAGCGTAGAGAGTTACAATACAAGAAAAGTGAATAAGGCGTGTTATAAAAGGAAGAAGCAGAGGTAAGAAAAAACCCTAAAAGTAAAACAACAACAACAACAGGATAATGCTGCAGCGAATTCCACTAGTTCCGAACTATCGCATTAAGGAATCGTATTAGCCGAAATTCTGTTACATCGCTGTCCTCTCAACTGACGTCTTTAACGCCATGTGATGTCCTACGTAATGGCGATTGCCTCTCTTTGCAAATTTTTTGAAAATATTCTTTAAAGGATATTCGTTCAACCTGTGGCGCGATATTGCCACATTGCGTGATTGTCTCCTATATTTTCTGCTGAGCAGAGACGGAAATATTTAAAACGACCTACATAAACGGGCTCTCTTGGATCAAGGATACCATCTCCCCATCAATACCATTATTCGTAAGAAATCTTCTGAAAATATTAAAAATCTCTGGAAAATTTTTCGGAGAAGATGTTTTGTTAGGTAATCTACTCTAACTAGAAGAAGAGCGAGGGTCTAAAGTGAGTTAAGAGCTATTTGGATTTTTGACATAGACCACTGCAGCAGGCAGGATGGTCTGTCCATATCGTCCCTTAGAACTGGAAAGCGCAGAATACGTAAGGTTTCACTGCCCTCGTTTTCACGGCGAAAGACTCTCTGTACACATAGTGTTTGGAGAGGAGCCTTCCATTAGGAAATTAGTTCCCCGAATGTGCAGACAAATAGATTGTTGGACTGCTGTGAGGAAGATGGCCTTTATAGTTATGACACAATTGATGTATGCTGAAAGGAAGCGCAGAGAAATGCGCATGTGAAGTAGTGGCAACTAAATCGCCTTCCAGAGGGTGCATTAACAGGATTAACATGGTTCCATTGGGGCACTTGAGGATAGTGCGTTACCCCAACGTCCAATGAAAAAAAGAATTAGGTTGGATGGCAGCTACCCAGTTAAGCGAGAGCTCACTTAGTTTGTTTTTTGATACGCTGTGTTTCTACACAAACTAACGGTAAAATTGTCATCGATGGGTGTAACAAAACTACAAATAAACCACACATCGATCTTGGAAATTTCTGCCACGGAGCTGGACAGTTGAGCATTAAGTGACTGGATAATTCCACCCCGTCGACCTCCATACAATTAAAGCAGCTGGGGCTTCCATGTATATTAAAGATCACACACCAATAACCATGTATACAAAAGCTTTGGTGGTGTTAGCCCAGAACTTGCTTAACTGGTTCGAGGCCCTCCTGTCTAGAAATGGAACTCAAGAGCCAGTGGAGTCCCAAGTGTTCAGGGGCAGACATATTTAGATCAGCAGTACCTGCTAAGGCTCAGCCTGCTGATAGTTGACAGGCATATCTTTATAACCTAGTACCTAAATAATTTTTTCAAAAAGTAGTTAAATGACACCACCCTTGAGGCATGCCTCACGAAGCTGTACTGCCGCCTTCCATTAAGGTATAAATGTCGCTATTTCTATAGAAGCATGTAGCCGCCGTTCTTTCCAATATTTTGAAAACTAAACAAATTTTACAAAAGCCCTTCTTGCTTGATATGTATGAACACCAGTGCAGAGTTCTTTTTCGAGTTTTTGAAAACGTATTCGAGATTGGTTAGCATAGTTTCAGTTACAAAATTTAGGGAATTCCTTCCCTAAAATACCAAGGACAAAAAAATGTATTGGAGGAAATTTTATGAAAACTTGCCACTGTTTGAAATTTTTTGGAATAAAAGGATCTGTGTCTAAAGGAACGAGGCGGGCTTGAGACCTTCCATTGAAACTTCTCAAAGCTAAGCCAATTTGCAAACTGATAGTTTTCGTGCTTTCTTTTCATTAAATATACAAATACGGATCTAAGTAAAGGTACAGCCTTCCCCAATATTATAGTCATCCTTTTTTGGCAATACTCGACATAAGTAAAAGTCTTCATGTAACATGAAGCCAGCATATTTTCACTATACCAATTTTTTCTCGCTAATATTCATTTAACGCTTAATGCAATGCCAACGTTACAAAACTCTAAACCAGTAATATCTCAGTGCCGACTATTGAAATCGTGCTCGAATTTTATGTAACGCCATAGGTATTGCATAAATTTAACCACCTCTATTCCTCTCATATGCCTTGTCTGCATCAATCGTCAGTCCTGCTGTAACGAATGACCGCAACATCTTTAGCAATGTTACGTGCAGCTGTCAATTGGCTTAAATCCTTTTTCCCAACAAACACATCGCTTGCTTAGCTCCCGTGATGAAAACTTGTTACACCACAGTACAGTAAACTTTGTACTCTTCTGCACGATTTTTCAGCTGTCAATTATTTTCTCTCCAACTGTCAAACAATTGACAGCAAAGCAACAAGTCAATGAAGACGCTGAACTGCTACAGCATTTGAAATCGAATTAAATAAAAATTCGTAAATTGAAGACAATATGAACACACATATGTAATTTGAGTTCATGTATGTATGTATGTATATGGATATCGTAAATAGACTAAGAGCAAATGAATAAAATAAAAGTTTTATAAAGAGTAAATCGAGCGCACGAGCTGTAGCAACGTTAGGGTCCATTCATTGGAATATCACTTAAAAAAACACAATTCACAATTTTAATATTACACCCACGTAACAGTTGTACAAATGAAATATCAACAAATTACAACACATACGCGCTGTTGCATAAGTTGGATGCCACTTTTTTGGGGCGCATACACATGCACTAGTTTTGTCGTTTTTGAAAATATAACGGCACGTGACCTCAGTGGCTACTTGGTTGGCTTGACGAACGTTGAAATAGTAAATGAGAAAAAAAGAACCTTTTTTGGTCAGAACAGATGGTGTAATATTTGAAATGCATAGATCAATAAAGTTCACTAATGCCGCTTTCAGTGAGTTTTATAGCTCCGGCTCACGCTCAGTTCTCACGGGAATGCTCTCGATCATTTAGAGACTTGAGAAGCAGATGTCGTGAAATTTTCGCACACGTGAAATGTGATAGGCAGATGTCGCCGCTGTTTTTCATTTAACTCAGACGGCGAAAGGCTAAGCAGCGACATCTATTTTTGGAAAAGTAGGTATATTAAAGGCCGCGTTGCCAACCTAAAAAGAAGTAATTAACAAATTATCTGGCTCACAAATTAAACCAGACTTCTATCTGGATTTATCTGGCTCAAATCGTTGTTGTTGCATTTACATGCAAAATTATTTATCTGGCTCAGGATTTTGCCACCGGATGATAGCTTAAGTGATTTAAATAGTCAACGTGCGTTGTAACTACATTTGCACATAAAAACCTCAATATTATTTACAGAACTTTTGCGCGATTTTATGAAAGCACATGTTTTCATTTAGTTTTATAGAATTTTCCGTATTTTTTGTGGTTTTGTTTTAATTTTTAAATAGCGTCTTGTGCGAATTGAATTTTAAGTGGCGTAAAAGTGTATTTTTATTTTATTATTGAAAAATGTATGGCCAACTTACTGGAGATGTGCATATTTGATGATTGAAATTACTTTAAAATCAGTGGCGTAGTGACGGGGGGCAAAGGGGGCATATTTCCCAGGGCGGCCGCCAAATGGTGCGCAAAGCAGAACTTCCTGAATAATTTGTATTTTTATTATAACTGATTTCTGAAAAATATTGATTTTTGGAAAAAATTGTCTATACTAAAAAATGCATGCATATATCCGGAACACTTGCGACAGGTTGTGGAACAATTGAAAGCATATATCTTTTTTTCTCACGTTCAACGTTACGATGGAATTATTAAAAAATGCTTTAACAAAAACTGTCAAACATGAATCTGAAACACGATGAAGCGCCAGAATACAATCGGTAAGGGTTATCGTTGATGGGCTAGAGAATGTAGTATAACAATTAGCAGAGGACACTAACACCACAAGCGACACCGGAAGCGAAGCTAAAATTCTGCTGCAAAATATACTAAATTTTAGTTTCTGGTATGAAATTTTAAGGAGGATTGATCGTGTGCAGCTCAAATTACTAGATCCGGGGAAGAATTTTAGAGAAGCGCATCATGAGCTGAAATCATTATCGACTGAACTATCCGAAATTCGAGACACTATGTGAAGAAGCAATAGAAAAAGCGAAGTCTCTTTGTGAAAAATGGGATATTGATATAGTAAAACGTGTAACGCCGCAAAATGTTCGGCGAATAGGCTAGAGAAGTTGGTCTTTCCGCAGAATGTATAATAGCCGTGTTTTGTAACACGCGTATATCCGTTTACGCTTAAACTTTATATGAACTGCTAAGCGACAAACTTTACACACATCTCTGAAATTGCTGCGCATAAATTTTGTCCTACTTAATTTCAACACGCATTATACTCAGATGTAACTGAAATATGTGTCTTTGTTTCACCCTCTACACTAATTCTATGTGTTCTATGTGTGTCCACAATTCATCGCAACTGATTCAGCTATATGTTATACCCTATGGCCATCAGAGCGTTGTGTCTCCGCTTTTCGGTACACCCTGTTGCTGTAGCTAGTTGTTTAACGACACCCGCTAGATGGGTCCCCTAAGCATTATCTAATCGAGGATAGGCGTTTTTTTATAAATATATAAAGTGGAGGATGCAAACTCGAAGCCGGAGGAAGACATCTTCCAAATAATATTCCAAAATATTTTATAACATTGCTCATCCAATCCTCAAATATGTCCAATGATTTGTCATGCGTCGAGATCTAAAACTGCTAACCTACGGAAGAAATATCATTAGCTGAGCGTTACACCAATTTCACACAGAGCGCTAATGAAATAACTAGTCATTTTTTCTACATTAAAGCCCTTATTGAGCTCAATCTTCCATACAAAATAAAAATTTCAAAATATCTGATTTTCGCTTTATTGAATACGAAATGAAGTCTAAAAATCTAGTACGTTTTGCTTGATGGGTCGTATTGCATTGTCAATGTAACAAATGACAATCAAAAATAAATTTATTTCACTAGTTAACAAAAAAAAAAAAAAAAATAAAAAAATCATTTTCGCTGTATTTGCGCTTTTACTGCATGGCTTTTTCAAAAATATTCACAAATTTGGTTAGGTTGAACTGGCTGGTCCATTAGCACTTAACATACATATGTATACTGAATGAGTTCGTAGTGTTTCAAGAAGTTTATTTAACGACAAAACTGAAGAATCCTATCAAAAACCAGGACCTATGTTATAGAATAACTCCGTCCTCTTGACAAATACTAGAAGCTTCTAAGACCTACTCTCAGAGAAAAAATCGTTCTAAAACGAACGAAGCACGTTCAAAATTAAGAACATTCTTTGATAAAAGTCTGTTAAGTACGTTTTTCTTAACTCGTGACCAATGGGCTTGGTTTGAGAACAGCTTTTCCAAGCATACCGTTCGTATTTTATGACCACTTTGGTATTGATATGTGAATTTTCTGTGCTCATTTCAAGCACTACGTGGCCTTGATTTAAGATTTTTCGTTCTCACACTTCGAGAAAAATTTGTGATCGATTTAACATTTTTCGGTGTCAGTTCAAGAACGGTTTGTTCTTGAGTTTTTTTGTGGGGGGGGTGGGGGGGGGGGGGGGGGGGGAGTGGGGAAGGTAATTTTTTCAGGTAGTACCCATTCATTTATTTATTTTTAATAAACTACCAAACTCGGCAGACGTTGTTCTGCCCTAAATTTGGTCTATCTGCGTACATTTTAATAAGCTTTTTCCGTCTAACTCTTCCCTCGCCCTCTACACATTTTCCTAATCTTTGTATTCACTCCTCCCTTCGTATTTTTCTTTCATCTATCTCCATCTTCGTCTCATTCTATCTCTTTCTCATTCTCCTTCTCTCTTTTCTCTTCTCTCAAGTTTTTCTCATTCTTCTTCATATATTATTGCCAGTCCCAGAGGGTGGTTTGTATTTTGTTCCAGTTCCATTCCGAGTCTCAGTATCAGTCCCAGTCCTAGTCCTAATCTCAGTCCCAGTCCGTCTCTGGTTTAATTCCTGGAAAAAAGGATCGTAAATCCTAACATAGGTAAATTTATATACCAAATTTCAGGCAAATCGCATAGGATGTATGTAAATAGGTATGTGGGTATTATTAATTCATGTCTTTATTTCGGCTTCGCATGCATATTTATTAGTTTTGCCAGGTTGATGCGACTAAATAGAATATTACAATGAAAATTTCTTTAAAGCTCTCAGCAACAGCTTTTATTTGATATCCATAATACACACACATTCTAGGGGTATCCGGGTCCATGGTTTGGCCTATATCTCGCGACCCTAGTCACCCAGCGGTGTGAAACTTACTCTGTACTAAAGCACTCATCAACAGCTTTCATTTGATATCCATATTCTATAAACACATTCTAGGGGTACCCGGGCCCAAGTTTTGGCATATATCTCGAGACCCTGAATTTTCTTTGCTATAAACCTCACGGAGACCTTTCCAACGAATGCAAGACCGTGAAAATCGGTTCGTGCGTTCTGGAGTTATAGCGTAAGGAAAGAAAACCAGACTTTTTTTTTAAATTAAAGATAATATTTTTTGTCATTAATAATTAATAAAAAATATTAACAACAAAACAAATTATTATTAAAATTCCAAAAAGGTTTGAAAAAAACTGCATATTTTCATATATTTCACCTATCAAGACATTTTTCTTGTTTGATGATGCAATCTGAATATATATTTAAAACATTTCATAACAAGTTTGAGAAAATTACCTGTGCATATGTGAATGGAGCTGAACGAAAAATAAGAGTTAAAAAAGTAGAATATTAAAAAGTTGTTTTAAAAAACTTCAGAGTTTGACGGTGATCGAACTCGCGCCACACGATCGCAACCGCAACATCATAGCCGCTAGGCCACTACAACTGCTTGGTAGCTTGTGCCAAATGTTGTATTTAACATTGTAGTGCACACGAATTATACCGTTTCTTTTTTCTTGAACTTAATTTAAGAACATTTGTTCATAAGACCAGCCATTCTCTTTTCAAGAAAATGGTTGTCAGTTCAAGAACAAGGTTATTATTTTGAGAACAGCTCGTTCGTTTTTCAAGAACAAAAAAGTAGGAACATGAAAAGCTTGAATTGAGTCCGGTGGTGCTGGATTTTAGAACGGCGTTTTTCTCTGAGTGTATGCCACTTCTAGATCTGACAGCTGTATAACTCCTAATAGCTGGAGTCTTAGGCTGGCGAGCGCAGGGTACGAGCACAAAACGTGCTCGATCGTTTCTTCCTCAAACCCACACTTCCTACATCTGCTATCACTGACCAAGCCTAATTTAAAGGCATGTGATACCAGAAGGCAGTGTCCAGTCAGATAACCCGTCATGAGTCTACAGTCCTCTTTTTTTACTGATAGAAGCACCTTTGCTAGTCCAAGGTTGTAAGATCTACACATAATATTCGACATTTTAGGGCCGCGCGCTTGGGCCCACGCCTTTACAATAAAACCCCGATAATAAACCGGTTACAATAAATCTTCGATAATAAACCGATAACTTTTCGATAATAACTCGTAAGCCTCTTTATTCAATAAAAATGTATAACCTTTAGAAAAGAAAGCGATAATTCGCTCATACCTCGTCGATATCATGCCGACATCAATTAAAACAAAAAGTAATAACCCGCCGATAATGTTTATCGATGGCAAGTCCAGCTGGGCAATTGACGACTAGTACCAAAATATTTGCTTATATTCAAGCAGAAATGTACTATGCATTCTAGTTGATATCTTTTATTTTGCATTTTCTGTTGCAGTATCGGTTGCACCGGAAATGCCAAAACAAACCTTACACAGATAAGTTTGCAGTGCGGTATGTTAAATGTTAAGTGAGGAGAGCAAGCAAATTCCCATAGTTAGCAACATCAACAACAAGCTTCTTTACCAAGTGGCACATCAAATGAAATTATCAGCATTATTGCGCTACTTGCTCATATATCATTTGGCAGATATCGAAAATTGATAACATTAAAAGCCTTTCGAATGCGTGATGCGAATCTGTTAAGGTAACAAGTTTTGTATTTTTATTCTCATTCATACTAAATTATAATTTTTTACTGCGGCCAGTGCGCGTTTTGCATAGGCGACATGAGAAAAGCAAATAAAATTGATTTAAAAGCGTTCAACGGATTAAGAGAGCAGAAATGTACAAAGGAGTTTGCACTGGGTCGCAAGTACTAAGGCCCACATTTTGAAGGTTACTATGCGCATGTGCGACGAACTAGGCAGCAAACCAGTCAAGCCACCACAATGCGTACTCGCACAACTCACACAGCTATAGATTTCCGACTACGCTCTTGTTTTGCCTGTGCGTACCTTTTTTACCACAAATTTGCTATTTATGTAGTATATTTTCTGGATGCTATCTACTCCATTCGCTAACTAAAGTCTATGTTAAACTTTGATAAATCGCTGCACTACTAAAATGCGATAAGAGGCTTTTACGCGGCAATACATTTTGTTGGCAGCTAGCAGGCTGAACAGTTGCAGCAGCACCAACACCATTATCGAGCAAGTAGTACTTGCAACAACGCTTCGATGCGTACCTGCACTGTTGGCTTAAACTGATCTAACGAACGACGTCCGCTTAATCGTTCGTCCAATCATTCATCTATCGCAAAAGCCGTGTGTTGGCGCTGCGAAAGGGGTGGACAGTCACATAAAACAAACAACTTTAGTGCGCGTTAAAAGGGTTCAACTATACAGCATGTCAGTGTTGTGCTGCTTGTTGTTGTTGTTGCATGCAGTAGCTGCTGGGCTGACATGTGCGGCCGCCACAAAACGCACTTCACGCTTACTGATTGTGCACTGATAGTAGACAACATATTGCATATATTTAAAGTTTTAGCTGAGGGACTTTGGGTTCTGCTGGCTTGTTTTGCACTCCCTCTCGCGTTATTGTGCACTTGTTACAACTAGTTCAGCTGCAGCAGCAACTAGCAGCCTTAATCATGGTGGCTAGCAAGTGCAAGTAATATAAGTAGTTTTCTCTTAGTGACTATATCTGCATGTCTATCTTAGATTTTTGCGAAGCACTGTTTGGTGTTGAAATAGCAGACGCGCTTTCAGACGCTTCATTTGGTCATAAGAGACAAAGTGTTTTAGTAGCCACCAGAGATGGATACGTAGTAGTGCAATAAGTTTTGTGAAATGTGTGAAGGAGTTTGTTCTTAATGTACAGTGAGAGAAATGTTGCAAGGGTTTTAAGTTTAGAATTGTTTTGAGACAAATCTTTAAAGGCGGAGTGACCAGATCTTTTAAGTCCACCTTATATTATGAGAACAACAAAAACAGCAACGAGGTATTTAGAAAAATGAGTATTGACAGCTGAAAGCTTCGAAATCATTTTATTACAAAAATAATATCAGGGAGAAGGAAGCAAGGTAGAGATTGATATACGTAAAATGATGACGGGTTCAGGTCGGAGAATGGATTCTAGAGGATGGATGACAAGGGTATCTTTTGACTGAAGACAAGGATGATATGAATATAGATGGTGAAAGCCGTAGAATGACGAAGGATGGATAAGTAAGGATGGCGGATGGATAATGGAGGGTGACGGAGGTTGATGGAGGGTAGTTGAATAATGGAGGGTACAATTCAGAGGGTAGAAAATATATATGATGGTGCGACCGTGCAGGATGTAGTGTGTAATTTTAAGAATTCTAGAGGATGGCGGACGAGGCATTGAAGTTGTAGAAAGAAGGATATATAATAAAGGATATATATTCGAGCGGAAATAAAGGCGTGAGTAGCAAGTACTTGTGAAGTTGATTAGCGGCTTAATATTGAGTCCTTTACTTCTTATTGATTGACTCATCGATTGTGAATGCAAGTTTTATCGGTATCTGTTTCATAACAAACTGATGAGTTGTCGATACAAAGCGAAAACACGCCGTTAATAGATTTACGGCTTTTCTATAGAAAGTCGATAACATGCCGATAAAGAATTGGTTACACTGCAAAAGCATAACGATTACTTTTCCATAACAAATCGATAGTTTTACGATAATTAATCGGTACATTTTCGGTAACAAGTCGATGACTTTTCTAAAACAAATCAATAGCATTTTAATAGCAAATCGATGACATTTTGATAACTTATCGATCGCTTTCCGATAGTAAATCGACAACATGCCGATAGCAGATTAGTAACACTGCACTAACAAAACGATAGCCTTTATACAGAATACCGATAGTTTTTGTTAATATTTCAATAATTCTTTGACAACAAATCGATAACTTTTCCGTAACTTATCTATAAATTTTCGGTATCGAATCAATAACGTGAACAAGAACCGATAATACTGCGATGACCAATCGATAACTCTACTAAACCTAATCAATAACGAAACTATAGAAAGGCGATAGCTTGCCGACAAGAAATGCATAACAGGCTCATAATTCATCGATAACTAACCGATAATTCCTCGATAATTAAGAGTTAACACTTCCAGTTTGCCCAGTTATACACACTAGTTTTTTTTTCTGTGTGCCAATGTTATTTTCAGTGTATCAATTAAGCCACTCCAAGTTACCGGCATTTGCCTGCCCTACTATACGCTTTGCCCCGCCAACCAACATCACAACCAAGCAAGAAAAGTGACTGTGTTATTGCAGCAAGTGTCTTATCTAGCGCCTTGGCCTTGTAATGTTGGCTATTTTGTGCATATATTGCGTTAATTAAAATATTTTTCCGTTGCAGCTCACTAATAATGGTCAGCTCCCACCACATATCGAAGCCAACGAAGACGTGCTGAACTAAGAGCAGGTAGAACACCCTCTTTTCGTAAATATGTACTTTAACATAATTGAATGACGCGCGGTAGCGTGATAGCAATATCTTAAGATTGCTGCCCGCTACTGACGAGACTTAAACACACAATTAGGCAGCACAGGTAAGTGAGAGAATAGTAACAACAGCAACAACAAACAAATATTAAACACCTAGCACCTAGTGTGTAGTATAACAAAGCTTTAGGCGGCGTCTTAGCAAACTCATAATGCAACACATTTTTGCCACTTGGTTGCAGGTGTAGCGCGCTGCGTCTTTGTTGTTTTGTTGCATCTTCAATACTGCCACCTCTATTTTACACTTAATGTGGCATGTTGCATGAGCATTTTACACTTGCATGCCTTCATTGTTGCTACTACAATTTCATGTTGTTCTTTACCGGTTTGCATAGTTAATTCATTATATTTCAGTGTGCATGGTTGGTTGTTGGACTCTGTCAAAGGGAATAGGCAGCTGGGGTAAGGCAAACAGTGTTGCGCTTGCGCTTGCGCACAACATAGTAACTGATTAGATTAATGTTACCACGCCAGCAATATGTTTTGTTGGTATGCGCATATATATATATATGTGTGTGTGTGGTCAAAACGGCTACTTGTATGCTGTGAAAAGTTGGGAATTTTCATTAAGATACCAGAAGTATGTATGGCATGCGATGTTTGTTTAATATTTTTGCTTTAGCCGCCTTTTTAATTGCATACTACAGAGTTTAATAAAATATTCAAAACTGTTTGATAGGCATCGACTTGCATAAGAAATGAGTTGACCATGATGTTTATATTAATAAGTCAAAAATAACAAGTAAGGAAATTTAAGTTCGGGTGTAACCGAACATTACATACTCAGTTGAGAGCTATGGTGACAACATAAGGGAAAATAACCATGTAGGAAAATGAACCGAGGGAAACCCTGGAATGTGTTTGTATGACATGTGTATCAAATGAAAGGCATTAATGAGTATTTTATGAGGGAGTGATGCTTAGTTCCACAGGTGGACGCCGTTTCGAGATATCGCCATAAAGGTGGACCAGGTGTGACCCTAGAATTTGTTTGTACGATATGGGTATCAAATTAAAGGTATTAATGAGGGTTTTAAAAGGGAGTGGTGGTTGTTGTATAGGTGGTCGCCTTTTCGAGATATCGCCATAAAGGTGGACCAGTGGTGACTCTAGAATGCGTTTGTACGACATGTATATCAAATGAAAGGTGTTAATGAGTATTTTAAAAGCGAGTAATCCTTAGTTCCATAGGTGGACGCCGTTTCGAGATATCGCCATAAAGGTGGACCAGGGGTGACCCTAGAATTTGTTTGTACAATATGGGCATCAAACGAAAGGTGTTTATGAGTATTTTAAAAGGGAGTGGGCCTTAGTTCTATAGGTGAACGCCGTTTCTAAATATCGTCATAAAGGTGGACCAGGGGTGACTCTAGAATGTGTTTGTATGATATGGGTATCAAATTAAAGGTATTAATTAGAGTTTTAAAATTGAGTGGTGGTTGTTGTATAGGTGGTCGTATTCTCGAGATATCGCCATAAAGGTGGACCAGGGGTGACCCTAGAATTTGTTTGTACAATATGGGTATCAAAAGAAAGGTGCTAATGAGTATTTTAAAAGGGAGTAATCCTTAGTTCCATAGGTGGACGCCGTTTCGAGATACCGCCATAAAGGTGGACCAGGGGTGACTCTAGAATTCGTTTGTGCAATATGGGTATCAAACGAAAGGTGTTAATGAGTATTTTAAAAGGGAGGGGGCCTTAGTTCTATAGGTAAACGCCTTTTCGAGGTATCGCAATAAAGGTGGACCAGGGGTGACTCTAGAATGTGTTTGTACGATATGGGTATCAAATTAAAGGTATTAATGAGAGTTTTAAAAGGGAGTGGTGGTAGTTGTATATGTGAAGGCGTTTTCCAGATATCGACCAAAATGTGGACCAGGGTGACCCAGAACATCATCTGTTGGATACCGCTAATTTATTTATATATGTCATACCTGCCAAGATTTTAAGGGTTTTTTATTTCGCCCTGCAGAACTTTTTCATTTTCTTCTACTTAATATGGTAGGTGTCACAACCATTTTATAAAGTTTTTTCTAAAGTTATATTTCGCGTCAATAAACCAATACAATTACCTCACCATGTTTCATCCCTTTTTTCATATTTGGTATAGAATTATGGCATTTTTTTCATTTTTTGTAATTTTCGATATCGAAAAAGTGGGCGTGGTCATTGTCGGATTTCGTTCATTTTTCATACCAAGATAAAGTGAGTTCAAGTAAGTACGTGAACTGAGTTCGTTAAAGATATCTCGATTTTTGCTCAAGTTATCGTGTTAACGGCCATGCGGAAGGACAGACGAACGACTGTGTATAAAAACTGGGCGTGGCATCAACCGATTTCGCCCGTTTTCACAGAAAACAGTTAGCATCATAAAATATATGCCCCTACCAAATTTCAAAAGGATTCGTGAATTTTTGTTCGACTTATGGCGTTAAAAGTATCCTAGACAAATTAAATGAAAAAGGGCGGAGCCACGCCCATTTTGAAATTTTCTTTTATTTTTGTATTTTGTTGCAACATATCATTACTGGAGTTGAATGTTGACATAATTTACTTATATACTGTAAAGATATTAAATTTGTTGTTAAAATTTTACTTTAAAAACAATTTTTTTTTAAAGTGGGCGTGGTCCTTCTCCAATTTTGCTAATTTTTATTAAGCGTACATATAGTAATAGGAGTAACGTTCCTGCCAAATTTCATCATGATATCTTCAACGACTGCCAAATTTCAGCTTGCAAAATTTTAAATTACCTTCTTTTAAAAGTGGGCGGTGCCACGCCGTCTAAAATTTTACTAGTTTTCTATTCTGTGTCATAAGGTCAACCCATCTACCAAGTTACATCATTTTAACTTTCTTTGGTAATGAATTATCGCACTTTTTCGGTTTTTCGAAATTTTCGTTATCGAAAAAGTGGGCGTGGTTATGGTCCGATTTCGTTCATTTTAAATAGCGATCTGAGATGAGTGCTCAGGAACCTACACACCAAATTTCATCAATTTACCTCAAAATTTACTCAAGTTATCGTGTTAACGGGCGGACGGACGGACGGACATGGCTCAATCAAATTTTTTTTCGATCCTGATTATTTTGATATATGGAAGTATATATCTATCTCGATTCCTTTATACCTGTACAACCAACCGTTATCAAACTTAATGTACTCTGTGAGCTCTGCTCAACTGAGTATAAAAAGATACTTGCGCTTAGTATGAAAGCACAAAACAAGTAGCCATATTGTGATCATATCTTCTGCAGGCTACGTATGTAATAAGCTTGCTTATTGGATACATTTTTAATAACATATCGATAAATTTTCGATACCAAATCGATACATTTTTAGTAACAAGCGAATAAAAAATCGTAAATGTTCAATAAAAAATCGATATCTTTTTAATAAAATATCGATATTTCTTCAAATCGATCACGTTTTTATAAACGAGAGATGTTTTTTCAACAATAAATCGAAAAATTTTCTATTATCAATAGTTTTTAGATTAATAGTAAAAATTTTCATTAACGAACCGATAACTTTTCAATAAAAAAACGATAAAACATTAGTAAAGATAGCAAGTTTATAACACTTCGATACCAAATCCATAACTGGTTGTACCTCTTGGGAAACACACCAATAACAAACCGATAACTTGTCGATAATAGCAGTATAATTAATGGAAGAAAATAGCTTAAACTACAGGCGAGTGAACGCATATATTGACAGCCAAGAAGCAATAAAGGCAATAATCTCGCATAACTTAGGAGCTAAAAGTACACTAGAGTGTAAGCAATCCCTGGAATGAATCGTGACGGGAAGATGTATACATATTTATTGGATCCTAAGGCATATGGGAAAAGATGGGAATGGATAAGCGGATAAACTAGCCATAAAGCACACATCTCTCGAAGCCTTCTCCGTGGACGTCCCAATAAGATTAAGGGAGATTAAGAGAAGGCGAGCGTTGCACAAGATCGACCAAGTGAAAAATGCGTGGACCCAAGTGCGGGACAGTAAAGGTCGAAAATCATGTATAGGTATTTCAAACTTAGACTAACAATGTTACTCCTAACATTAAAATGACAGATAGTAGGAGTGATACAGGGTTCAGAGCTAGGAGCAGCAAGTGGCATACGTGCTTTTAGTATTGACCAAGAGGAAGGAGCTAATTTGTAACATAGGTCCTGGTTTTGGATAGGGTTTCTTAACTTGTATATTAAACAAACTTCGGTTAACACTATGGAATCATTGAGTATATGTTAGGTCCTCACGGACCGGCCAGTTCAACCTTACCTAACGTAGGTTTGCTTAGTTGTTTTTTTTTTAAGTATCGAAAATAATTTAACTGAAACAAAACTTCAAAAAATCTTTGTGTTAATGAATTATGTCCAAATGTATATATACAAAGTTTCAAACGTAGATTAAAGTTATAGGCAATTCAAACAAGAAACTTAATTAACCAACAGCGACTGCTAGTATTGGTGGGTATGCGACTGCAGTCGTAAATTCAAACCAGTTTCGGTATCTGATTTAATTCTGGTTATTACTATAACTTTGAACAATTCAAACCCATAATTCCTTTATCGTACTGCATGTAATAAAGATTGATCTAAATACCTGTTATTTGAAAACAAATTAATCGCTAATTGTAAACAAATATTCCGTATTAAAAATATTAGCTTACTTTCAAACTGCAAGTTATTATTTTACAATGAAAACTTTGTTAGACAAAGACATAAATGTGATTAAATACTAAGCTATATGTACAAATATAGTACATATGTATAATAAGCAAATATGCCATTAAAAAACTGTAATTAATTTTTAACTGCAAAATAAGTTAACTAAACCTGCTCTTATAATTTTCGTTTGATAAATTATAGAAAAATAGTTCATGGCTTTAACCGTCCTGTGCATAGATGGGTACCCGGGTATCTTTTGTATATTCAAAAGCCACTTTTAAATAATCTACAAATCGAAACGAGTTAAAATTGTGTAGTATCGTATGTGAATAAGTTTTCTACAAAAAGGAGAGACAAGTTTTTCAAATATAATTTCATAAAGATAATTTTTTTAATAAATTAGTTTTTATTACTAGTTCTCATGGCTGGGATACCCAGGTACCACTAGTAGTTCTCACGTATAAACTGCCTTGTGGTACCCGTGTACCCAGCCATGCGAACTAAGAAGAAAAATTATTCATGAACAGGACGGTTAAGCTCCATAAAACTTTGTTTGGCTTAGGATTACAGTCCCATAGTCGAACTGCTTTACTGATTGGCAAAAAAAAAAAAAAATGATTTTATTTGCTAAATTTAAGTTAGCATGAGCTAGCATAACCTACATACATATGTATGTCTCATTACATGTGCTTTGCATATCCGTATTGGTTATTTGTTCTACTTCCAGTTTTATTAGTTATTATACCCAGCTGTACTTGTACACAGGGTATTATAAATTTGATTGGATAATGGTTGGTTTTACAGGTATCAAGAAATCGAGATAGATATAGACAGACTTCCATATATCAAAATCATCAGTATCGAAAAAAAATTTGATTGAGCCATGTCCGTCCGTCCGCCCGTTAACACGATAACTTGAGTGAATATCGAGATATCTTCACCAAATTTGGTAAACGAGCTTATCTGGACCCAGAATAGATTGGTATTGAAAATAAGCGAAATAGGATGATAACCACGCCCATTTTTTATATATATAACATTTTGGAAAACACAAAAACCCTGATAAAATCAATTTTACAAATATTATTAACATAAAGTCGGTAAAACATATTCAATTGTTTCCTGAGGATGATCTCAGAATGAGATCGAAATATCGACCAAATAAAATTGAAATATAAAAATTTAAACTGTGTTTCAATTTTTTAAACTGCCTCGAGCTCATTAAAATTTAATAAATTATAATATTTGAAGGCAAATAAAAATATTTTTAAAATTAACATAAATCAAAAATCCTTAAACCAATCATAACAAAATTCGGCAGAGAGGCTGCCCTTACTATAAGGAATGCTTTGAAGAAAAACTTACGAAATCTGTTAAGGACCAGGCCCACTTTTATATAAAATAATTTTAAAAGGGTCGTGGACGACAATAATAAGCTATAACTTAGCAAAAAATTGTTTTGAATCAATGATATTTCACTTATCAAGTTTTATTGTAAGAGAAAATGGGAGACATTTTTTTTAAACAGGCGGTGCCACGTGTTATGTAGAAAAGTAATTTATCTGAAATGAAATGTACAATTGAAGCTCACGCCGAGTATATAATGTTCGGTTACACCCGAACTTAGACACCTTTACTTATCTAATATATGTAATTCTTCTGTCACGGTTTTAGAGGCTTAACTCCTCCTAAACGGCTGAACCGATTCTCATGAAATTTTGTGAGCATATCGGCCAACGTCTACCTTTTTTTTTCGCTACATGCCTAAGGTATTGAGATCTAATTTTCATACAACTGGGAGGCTGGGGTCTAGAGATATAGCCCAAACCGTGGACCCGCGTACCCCTAGAATGTGTTTATACAATATGGATATCAAATGAAAGCTCTTGATGAGTGCTATAGTACAGGAGAATTTTCATACAACTGGGAGGCTAGGGTCTCGAGATATATCCCAAAACGTGGACCCGGATATACCTAGAATGTGTTTTTACATTATGGACATCAAATGAAAGCTGTTGATGAGTGCTATAGTACAGGATAATCTTCATACAACTTGGAGGCTGGGGTCTAGAGATATAGCCCAAACCGTGGACCCGCGTACCCCTAGAATGTGTTTATACAATATGGATATCAAATGAAAGCTGTTGATTAGTGCTATAGTACAGGCGAATTTTCATACAACTGGGAAGCTAGGGTCTAGAGATATAGCCCAAACCGTGGACCCGCGTACCCCTAGAATGTGTTTATACAATATGGATATCAAATGAAAGCTGTTGGTGGGTGCTATAGTACAGGATAATTTTCATACAACTTGGAGGCTAGGGTCTCGAGATATAGCCCAAAACGTGGACCCGGATATACCTAGAATGTGTTTTTACATTATTGGTATCAAATTGAAGCTGTTGATGTATGCTTTAGTACAGAGTAAGTTTTACACCGCTGGGCGACTACGGTCTCGAGATATAGGCCAAAACATGGACCCGGATACACCTAGAATGTGTGTGTATTATGGATGTCAAAAGCTGTCGCTGAGAGCTCTAAAGTTCATTGTGATACTCGATATAGTCGCATCAACATGGAAAAACTGATAAGTATGCATGCGAAGCCGAAATAAAGACAAGAATTAATAATACCCACATACCTATTTACATACGTCCTATTCGATTTGCCTGAAATTTGGTATATAAATTTGCCTATATTAGTATTTACGATGCCTTTTTCCGGGAAGTATACCAGAGACGCACTGGGAATGAGATTAGGACTACGACTGGGACTGAGACTGAGACTCGGATTGGGACTGGGACTGAGACTCGGAATGGGACTGGAACAAAATACATACCACCCTCTGGGACTGGCAATAGGAGATGAAAAAAAGAGAGAAGGAGACTGAGAAAGAGATAGAATGAGACCAAGATGGGGATGAAGCGAAAAAGACGGAGGGAGGAGTGAATAAAAAGATTAGGAAAAAGTGTAGAGGGGTAGGGCAGAGTTAGACGGAAAAAGCTTATTAAAATGTATGCAGATAGGCCAAATTTAGGTCAGAACAATGTCTGCCGGGTTTGCTAGTTTTTTATATAAATGATTCCAACCGCAGCGGAAAGGTGCCTTTAAACACAAATATGTTTATTGTTGATTGATTTTGATTTTGAAAACAAAAAATTTAAATAAAATTAAAAAGAAGCGCGACGCAAATTTGGGGAGAAGATCGGTCCAAAATTTGCTCGAATCGGGCCAAGTTTTAATTTATTTATTTTGTAAGTTTGTTTATCGAAATGGCATAGACAAGGAGGAGGCATTTTATTGGTAGCAAACAATGTGTGCATTTGTTGCTCGTTGATCAACGACTAAAACACTATTACGACCCAGCAAACATTCCGAGTCTTAATAGTCATATCGGTGTCCTAAATTGGAGCGTTTACGCCTTTTATCTCATTTTGGAGCTCGAAATGAACGCATTTCCCTTCTTGCGATGGTCGTCCGATATGAGTCTTATTTCATACGTTATGTGTGTCTAAATAGGAGTCCGATCAGACTCCTAAATGGGAGTTCGATTCCTATTACTTTTTATATAACCCTTTTCGGTGTCATGTAGGCGTGTATGCGTTAAATAAGGGATTAGGATTGCCCCGTTCAGGGCGGATTTGAGGGGGGCGTTCATTGTACTCTTACCAAAACAGTAATAGTATCAGTTTTGAATAGCCCTGTTTAAAGTCTTCTTTATAGCATTCGCCCTTCATTCAGTGTATGGTATGTGTACCTTTCGTTATCTAGCGCTTATGTTGTCGTTGTTGTTGTGACAGTGTTTCAGGATTCCAGCACAGAACTTATACTAAGTTTGCGGGCACTCTTTTCACCATTTAAATTATACGAGGACTTTCAGTATGTAGAATATGATCTGCAGCTTTGCATATATGTTTATTTAGGCCGAACTTTATTTCTAATTTCTATTTTTCTACTCTTGAACTTGACAAGGCATACATGTTTTAAATCGATAGGCATCTGCCTTGAAGACAGATGATTTTCTTCTGCGAAGCTTTTTATGACAGAAATACACTCCGAGTGCTTACAAGGGACTATCTTCGTTAGGGTGGGCTTGTTTTTTTTTTTTTTTGATGGTACTTTCCCAGGAATTGCATTTTCTGAATGGAATTTTGCTCTCGCCTCTGGTCTGGTGAATATAAAGAGGAATGGTGTGGATTTTTAATTTTTATACATACATAGCAAGCAGCTCCGAAGAATAACTCAAATTGAACCGACATAGATATAAAAAAAGAAACAATGTAGATATCATACGAAACGTACTAAAGGAAACTGATTATTTCGGTACCTTAAAAATTAACTTGACCTTAGCACCAAAAAAAAAAACCAACACATTCCTGTATTATTATTATAAATTTATTTCCAAAGCACTTTACTGCTATGACATTTAAAACGTGATTTGCAGCTTTAAGCGCTCCATTGCTGACAAAGATCAAATTATACACCGTATAGAATCAAAACAGTAGCATAGTACTATTCGAGCGCGAAAAATTGTCTACTTAAACGAGACAATGCCAAAAGGTAACCAAATAAAATGTGCGCATGCGCGTGTGCTGTCAAGCGCAATTTAAGCTTTTAAGTGACAATGAGGCTTGTTGGTTTGAGCAGTTGCATAGCGCGGCAGGAAATATGCGGCACATTGGCTACAGTGAAAAAAATATAACAACAACTACTTCATATTTAAATAAATTCTTTTATGTAAATTTTTAAATGCATTTGATATTTGTTTGTAACGAATTACAATTATTGTCAGCTGTTTGTGTCAACTTTATATTAAAGCCAATATTGCATTATTGGACTTGACTATGTTAGTAATCACGTACATTCACAGATAGTTTTATCGTCATGTATTTTCTAGCATAAATATGTAGACAGGAGTGCGGCAAGTAAACAAGCTGAGCCGTATTATAAGCTGGATGTTGAATTTTTATTTAACAAGATTAGATTTAACTTAATTATTAGGGGGATTCTCTTTGTCTTGCAAACGGTGCATGGAATGCATAGATTGCAGATATTGTAAAGTCACAACAACAAAATACACGCAAAACTTTATATGCAATCCCTGCAATTGATGGTACATATGTTTAAAACTTTAAGAGAGTTCAGTATTTTATGCAAATGGTCTAACATCAGCACTTGCAAACTGGTGTAGTAAGTTTTTGAAATACACAAAAAAATATACGGCCATGTAGTTGCTACGCCATTGCAAATACGCTACTCAAAATTCCGAAGTTTAGCATTTCAATACAGCAGAGGCATTCTAGACAGAGCCGTCAATATTTAAAAAAATTAAATTAAATGCAAACAAGAAAAATATAAAAATAAAAAATTTATAAGTGGGTAGATTCAGTAACTCCGAGATTCAAAACGTAACCTTTTCTTCATATAAATTGTATGAAAGAAAAATGTTAATTTCAAAACTCACAATTACTGAATACAGCCCCAGCGGTTTTACCTAATAACTGAATAGAGGAGCTCCGCAAATTGTAAATTGTTTGCAGGACAATCTAGAAATCTACGCAAACAAAAAGCTAAACCCCCTTTCACCAGAAAATAAACTTTATATCAACTAATATGCGCTCCCACAAAATTTGGTCTCTTATTCCGTTCAAAAGCAGTAATTTCAGGGATTTTCATCGCTGGATTACCTTCTACTATCCTCTTCCGGCAAAGAAGGAAAATAGGCGGCATACGAAAAAATATAGAAAAGTTATTGTTCGTAACTAGATGATATCATAAAGATATTTAAAGTTTTTTTCTACTTTCATGACCCATACTACTCTCTCCAAAACGCTTTTTACGCTCTGATTGAGCGCACCGCCACTCACGTCAACGACTGGCAGCAATTATGCACAGGTGGTCACGTCACAGTAACGCAGAGGTTGCGGTTTTTATTGTACTGGCAAAACTACTTTCTGAAGGTTAAGGGAGTGTTGCGGATGATGGCAGTTCTTGGAATTAAGAGAATGGTTGCGCACCCAACGATAGCTCCAGCTTCTCCGGTCTCCATTACTTCTCCTTGCTTTGCTTTACGCTGAGCAACACCCGGTACAGAAAAAAAAATGTAAGGCGCGATAACCTCCGAAGAGATCTAAGGCCGAGCTTCTCTTCCAATTTGCGTCGTGCTCCTCTTGATTTTCCCTACAATTTGGCCGGACGGGACCTACATGTTTTATGCCGACACCGAACGGCATCTGCAAGGCAGATGAGTTTTCACTGAGAGCTTTTCATGGCAGAAATACACTCGAAGCGCTTGCTAAACACTGCCGAGGGGCGACCCCGCTTAGAAAAATTTTCTTCTAATTGAAAAACCTTATTTCTAAAATTTTGATGTTGCTTTGCCCGGGGTATGAACCCAGGGCATACGGTGTGGTAGGCGGAGCACGCTACCATCACATCACGGTGGCCGCCAAACCCGGTACAGCCTCCTCTTTTTTCTAGATTGACGTCAACTTTTCTGTCTAGATAAAATATTTCTGCACAATTGCCGGGGGATGGCGGGAAAGTCTACAAAAACATCCTACTTCATACAACGTCCATATCACTGGAGACCAAGAGGTGGTATTGGTCTTATGCTTACCAATAATTTATTGTTTATTGCTAGCTTTTGGCACTAAAATCATAAATTATGTGGGAAATTTTATGTGTTATAGTATTTGTTGTCAATCGCCTAGAAAGTTGTCAATTATGTGACAAGTATTGTATATTCAAATGAAAACGTAGCTCACAATTTGTGCCAAATAATTAATATAGCATAAATTCACGTTATTAAATGCACTAGATCCTGAACACCCTTTATGTATATTTTATTGCAACAAATGATGAAAAATTAAAATCAACCCTGCTTCAATGGTTTTCTTCTCAATATTCTCATTTCACTCACCAAAAGAATGTGCAATTATTTTTATATTCTTTCATCACATTTTGTTATTTTATGTGTCAATCGTTTAGCGCTTTGTACAGATCAAGGCGTATTCAGTACGAGGTGTTGTTATCCCAACAGCTGATTGCTTCTTCTTGATTATTTTCCATACAACACCTTGTACTACAACATGTAAGTTAATCGGAATCAATGAAAATTGTCTTTTAAGTTGACTTTCTTCTGCACGGCGAATTGGTTGAATTCGGCTTGGTACAGATGCATGCTATAACTTCGAAACGGAGTGTTTTCTTAGTCTTGCATATTATGTCGCAATATATAAACAATTCGTGCGCACCTTGCACGAAAAAGCGAATCACCCAATTTTTTTTTTTTTTTGCCTGAAACTGTTTTGGCGTTTGTTGTTCTTGCTCACATGTCAAAGACTGCTTGTCTTGCAACCATTACGATTGCATTCGTATATCTTTTTTTTTTCATTTAAAGTTTTTATTTGATTTTATTAATCAACTTTTTTTCTTGTCTACTGCATCAGGGTCGTGCGTTGGAAATTGTAGCGTGGAATTTTAAGCTGCTCGTAATTTAAATGAGCTCAACACACCCATTTCAAGCAGTTCCTTTATTTTTTCTTTGCTATTATTAATAAAAATAAATAAATGTAAGGCGCGATAACCTCCGAAGAGATCTAAGGCCGAGCTTCTCTTCCAATTTGCGTCGTGCTCCTCTTGATTTTTCCCTACAAATTGGCCGGACGGGACCTACATGTTTTATGCCGACTCCGAGCGGCATCTGCAAGGCAGATGAGTTTTCACTGAGAGCTTTTCATGGCAGAAATACAATCGGAGCGCTTGCCAGACACTGCCGAGGGGCGACCCCGCTTAGAAAAATTTTCTTCTAATTGAAAAATCTTATTTCTAAAATTTTGATGTTGCTTTGCCCGGGAGTTGAACCCAGGGCATACGGCGTGATAGGCGGAGCACGCTACCATCACACCACGGTGGCCGCTATTATTATTTATTTACTTGTATATGCCTTTATATGCCTTTGTATTAGTTAAATATGTGTTATGTTCTTACTTTTTTTATTTTTCTCTTTGGCGATAAAATTAAAGTGGCATAAACAATTCAAGCTTTGTCAATTGTTTGATTAAGCGTTTGAAAAGTTAAATGTCATAAATTGAGCTAAATGAATAATGTAGTGTATAATTTTTTATTATTATTTATTACATGGACTTGAGTTCTATCATTGAGTGGAGGAGTATGCCCAGTCAAAAAAAAAAAATAACAACAAAAGTTAATATTATAAAGTTTTTAATGAGTACTTAAAGAATGCGAAGTTGCTAAAAACAGTTTTTAATAGCAATACATTTTTTATTAGGAGTTCTTTTTAGCTTATGATGGAGTAGGGGCTTTCGAGATTGATTTGGTCCGTGAAAGACGGAAATATTTTTTAAAAGTACAGTAAAGTAATGGTGTTTACGAATTATATTCAAAAGCTGCCATTCTCTTAATTAAAACAGCATTTCTACCCAAGAAGCTAAAGTTTTCAGAAAGATTGAAATTAACTCAATACAACAAGAATTCACCCAGTAGTTCGAAATTCTATTAATACAACGCAAAATACAGGGGAAGGACTAAGAAGCACTTGCCAAAGCCTCCCTGCAGTGTTAAGAGGGCCTTGTGGCCCTCTCGATTTAAAAAAAAATTTTTTTTTATTATGATATTGACCAAGTTGCTAGACATTGTCTTTTCTTATTCAAATAAAAAGCTTATAGAAGGAGTTCGTTTGAAGTGCTTCATAACGGACTCGTTGTAATAAATTGGGCATCATGCATTAAAAGTGAGCATTTCCACAGATTCATTTTTCTAAGTAAAAGTTGAGAATTTTGTAGAGTTTATGATTTCTCAAATTTATTCGAGGGCAAATTTCTCAAGAGTATCGGCTTTTAGCGATATTCTCATATCTCGGAATACTTGTAAGGCTAGCGAGCTTTTCGACATTCAATTGAATCGCTGCTGCATTGGTAGTATTATATGTAGAGCTTACGATCTACTCATAGCACAAACAAATAAAAAT
Organism: Eurosta solidaginis; assembly: GCF_040869045.1. Taxonomy (NCBI): domain Eukaryota; kingdom Metazoa; phylum Arthropoda; class Insecta; order Diptera; family Tephritidae; genus Eurosta; species Eurosta solidaginis. Next base: position 26,513,731 of record NC_090321.1, on the reverse strand, counting down.
TTCATGTACTTTGTTTTTGTAAATTCGATGGACACATGTCAAAATCGTACTGCGCCGTAATTTGATGTATCAAATCAAATAAAAAAAGCTTAAAATCAGCGTCCCATGCTGCCACCTTGTATCGTTGCGCCATGGATCTACTCGAACACAAGCGAAAGTTTCGAGAAGAAATTGTTAGCTCTACATAAACTACAGCGAATGCGGCGAGCTTTACTAGTATTTTCATATTCGAGAGTCCCGCGTTCATGACCGAGTCCCGAAATTCTCGCTTGTTTTCCAGAAGATATCGTAAGCTCCACATATAATATTGACACAGCAGTGACTAAATTGAATTTCGAGAAGTTCGCTAACTTTACGACTTTTGCAATTTCGATAATTTCACGAGAAGCTATATTCCCGATCGAGTGCTTCCACACAGCATTAGGGTAAGTACCCAAAAGATAGAAGTTCTGAGCTAAAAACAAGCAAAGCACTCCCAACATCGGTGGAATTTCCCCAAACCATCGCTAAGGGTCTTTTGTAATTACAACAACAAAGGCAATATCTTGATTCTGAATTTGAACCAGGTGGGAATATCAATTCGCCCTGAGGATTAGATTTCGGTGTTTTCCACTTCTAAAGTGGGCCTCATTTGGAACTTTTTCACAAACACAACGTAAAAAAGAAAAGACCAAATGTCAAAAAGGAACCCAAAAGCGAAGACAGAAGCCTAATTGGATATCGGGTATATATCTTTTTATCGAAGTGTTGAGGTTTGTTAACCAGGGTCTTGGTTGTGCTATCCACTTCTTATCGACGAGTTGTCGGTTTGTTGTAATTGTCTTATCAACGAGATATAATCGAGTTATTGATTTATTATAGAAGTATTAAAAACGAAAATAAAGCCGAAGTTGGTCTGAAACTGGATGCTATGGTGTCAATTTGTAATCAAAGTGTAAAAGGTTCGTCAGGGACGCGCTATACATTTCTAATAAACAATTGTCTTTTTGCTATCGAAAAGTTGTCGATTAACTATAGGAAAGTTGTTGAATAATTATTGAAAATTTAATGAATTTTTATCGAAAAGTTATCGGTATGTAATCTAAAAGTTATCGAAATTTAATCTAAAAGTTATTGAATTGTTAAGAAAAAATATGTATTTGTTATCGAAGTGTAGCCAATTTGTTATGGGCGTACATTTTAGTTGCAAATTCGATTGAGATTCCGATTTGGTTTTGTTTTTGGTTCTGATCAGATTTTGGTATAAGTTTTACTTCGCTTCAGTGCAAGGTTAAAATTTCGCTAGAGGTTCCTTTTGTGGATCCGGATCCTGGTCCGATGTCGTCTTCTATTCAAGTTTGGGTTTCGCTTCAATCAAACCCCAAAACTGCCCTAATAGCACACATTTTGTCAGCTGTACTAAGTAGACCTCAAACATGTTCCTTTAGCCACTACGAAGTACATTAATAATGTCGAATTACCGTCTCAGTTTAGGATGTAGTTGCAGCTGGATTAGCGCCTAAATGTAAGCTGCTTCAGATATAGAGTTCATGTAATTCGAGCTAACTCGAGTAGCAAAGGCTCGGTGGTAGTAGGAGCGCTAGAGATGGCTATCTGCTTCATTAAACGCATTTGTAGCCAACACATTTGGAAGGACAAAAATACCTAAAAAGAATACGTAAGTGGGTAAAATTATGTATGAAAAATACTAACAAAGAGTGGATTGTGATCTTACACTGCGAATTACAGTACTCTCTATTTTAATTCCCTTTTATTTCAAAATTAATTTTATTTTAATTATTTATACATGATTTTTGCATATATTACTTGCAACTTAAACACTGTCCACTATGCACAACATGATTGGAAAATCTTGTACTTGGTGTGATAGGCTAAAGGCAGAACAGCAGCAACCTTCCTCAACTGTCTCTGCATACTGATTTTGACATCGCACACTTAATTTCGATTCGGCGCACAACTTCTTTGTTTGAAATGAGGCAGCGCTTTTAATTTATTCCATTAGCCATTGTATCATCAACTGTCGTTCCTACTCTTGGTGGCATTTTCTGGTCTACCTTATGGTAAGTGTGTATTAATATCTGTTGGTGGCGCTGCAGGGCCACCCAAAGTGTCCGGGAGCTAAACCAATTCGCTACGCAAAAAATTTGCTTCCTCAAATGCGTTTACTTTGCATACCCCACTCAGCGCCACCATGGCTGAGTCATTACGTGCAAACGCAACATTTGAAATGACCAACCGAGTTTGTGTATTAAACTCAATTGCTTGCGGCATACGCGACTACCTGAAGACGTCGGCCTTAACCCTGTCGTTACGCTTGCTATTGTCGCTCTACTCGGCTATAAGTGCTCTGCCGCTGGTCTACATGTTGTCCAATTACTCGAATGTTCAATGGTGTTTGCATTAAGTGGATGCGTTAATTACGTTTTAAGCTTCGAGCGTAAAAAATGTTAATTAAGTGATATTTTCGGCACGTTCTGCATTTTGCAGACACACACACATTTACATGCATACATACATATGTATGCGTGCATATAGAACCATCATCGCCTAATGCGGCAATTACCCACCGACGTGTGCCGTACGTACGGCCGTTTGTCGTACGAAGCACGTTTGACCGAACTCTCAAGCCCGTAGGAATCAATGTGTGCGTCTGTGTACATGTACATAAGATATTTGTGTGTGTATTGTTTACAGATAAGCACTGTTGCCATTGACCATTTTGCATGTATGCTTATGGAAACATCAACTTTTTCCAATTTAATTTTTGATATTGTAAAAGGCCGGAATACTACTAAATAAGTATAAATAGATTAAATATTTATAATCAGCACTTTTACATAATTATTTCGAATTATTTTCACAATTTTTCAAACTTTAATTAGGCGTTTTTGCATAAAATTGCAAACGGTCAAAAATTAGCGCACAAAAGTTCACTAGGCAACTCTGTCTAGTGAGAGAGCGATCAGCTGACACGTTCTTACGGAAAAAATCAAAATTGTTTTGATTTCTACGTTCCGGGCTACGTACGTACGGGCGTTGCACGTCGGTGAGTTTTCGTTTACATTGCACACTCATAAGATAGGTCGTGTCAGCTGACACGTTTTTTCTACGTACGTTCGTGAGTACCACATCAGCGTGTACTTGCTGCAGCGTAAACATGGCGCTCTTGCAACATACGCAAGCGTTGAGGTTGGCATACGAAATTTGCGTTTTTCATGCATCAAGGCTACTTACTTCGTTACTCGCAGTGTTGCTAGAAAATTGTGCGAGTGTCGTTTTCGTTTTCACGTTTTTTGTTGCTGTAATTAAGTTGTTATGTTTCTTTGTCAACGTTGCAATGTTGCTATACAACTTCTGTAGACATTTCTTTTACATTTCCAATATATTGTATATATGTTGTTGTTATTGTCAATACTGCACTGATTTGATAGCGTTGTGCTGTAATCACATGCGCATTGATGATGCAAACGTTTTGTTTTAAAATCGTGGCGGCAACTTAAGGCCACGATTATAGGTGCCTCAACATGTTGTTGCAATTACTATCGAGGCAAGTCGCTCGTAGAGTTGCAAATGTGATTTTTTATCGTGTCAGAGTAAATCTGTGGATTAAATGCGTAATTATGAAACTCAAAGATTTCTTTTAGTTAATTGTCGAAAGAAAAGACGCTGCCTATATGGCTACGTTAAAAGCGAGCGCAACAAGAAGAGTGTGTGAACATTACCGCGAGTTGAAAATGGAAGCAAGACGGGTTTTCAGGAAGAAAAAAGCAGAGGCAGAAAGACGTGAGGGTGAGGAGCTTGAGCTGCTAGCCACCAGGAATAAAGCCCGAAAATTTTATAAAAAAATTCGTCGACAGACGGAAGGTTTTAAGTCCGGTGCAAACTCTTGTAAAAACGAAAACGGCGACCTTGTAACCGATGACCACAGAGTATTTAGATTATGGAGGAAGCACTTCTGTGCTCTCCTAAATGGAGACAGCGATATACCGCATAGTGATGACGATCGTTGATGATGGAATAAATGTCGCCCCACCGGGTTATGCGGAAGTTAGAATAGAAATAACCAGATTAAAAAGCAAAAAGACCACCGCCGTTGATGGATTGCTTGAGGAGCTATTCAAATACGGCGGCGAGGAGTTGGTAAAGTGCATGCATCAGCTTCTTTGCAAAATATGGTCGGACAAGTGCATGCCCGATCATTGAAATCTAAGTGTTCTTTTCCAAATCCACAAGAAAGGGGATACTGAAAACTGCGCTAAATATCGCAGAATCAGCCTTCTTAATATCGCATATACGGTCCTGTCAAGTGTATTGTACGAAAAATTTAAACGCACCCTGAATCGGCTGATTGGACCTTATCAGTGCAGCTTCAGACCTGGTAAATCTACCATCGACCAGGTTTTCACAATGAGCCAAACTTTGCTGAAAAAATCAGTGGAAAAAGAATCGACACACATCACCTCTTCGTTGATTTTAAAACCGCCTTCGACAGCACAAAAATGAGCTGCCTCTATGCCGCTATGTCTGAATTTGGTTTTCGCTCAAAACTTATACGGCTGTACAAAATAGCGTTGATCAACACCATCAGCTCAGTCAGAATTGGGAAGGACCTCTCCGAGCCGTTCGAATCTAAACGAGGTTTCATATATCGTGTGATTTCCTTAATTTGATGATGGAGAAAATTATACTAACTGCAGAACTTAACCGCTATGGAACAATATTCTATAAAAAACTGGAAAAAGGCGCGGTAAAAATGGGTTTGATGGTGAATGGGGACAAAACAAAGTACCTGTTGTCATCGAACAACGAATCGTATAAAGCAGCCGTAATAGCAGTGGACAGCATCCTATCTACCGGATCCGTGATAAGGCAACTAAAACTTTCGGCTTACGTTGGACGTATGACACAAAACACCTCGTTCCACCAGACTCCATAGAGCTAGATTTGCTTCACTGTCATTTTATAAAGCAAGTGTACTCCCGGCGAGAGTACCCAGCTCTTACCAATCGAGGATATTCTGAAAGCTACAATCTTGTATCTCCTCCTCCAGGTAGTTCAGCAAAATATCACGTAGTCCGGATAGCATTGCAAGGTCGTCATTATACCGTTCAAGTCAATGAGCGACGTACATATAAAAGAACGGACAACTTTTTAAGAACCGGATTATTTTGGAACGGGATATTTCTTTATAACCGGATACTTATTCAAAACTGACCGCCTTTTAGGATCCGGTTACTTTATATAAACTGACACATTTAAGAAGCGGGTACGTTTGTGGATCCCAGTACTTTTTGGGAACGGGGTATTTCTTTATAACCGGATATTTATTCAGAACCGACTACCTTTGCGTGTCCGGTTACTTTTTATGAACTGATACTTTCAAAAAGCTGGTACTTTTGGGGATCCTAGTACTTTTTTGTAATCGGATACTCTTTTAAAACCGGGTACTTAGTTAGAAACGGGACCTCTTAGTATCGAGTACTTTTTTGCAGCCGAATACTTTATCTTTATACCGGTACCTTATAGGACCGGTTACTTTTTCTGATACAGGTACTTTATAGGACCATGTAAAAGAGAAACTAATAAAAGCGTGTTGGAAAGCTCTTAGTAGAAAACAAAAGGCACGATTCCCATATGCCAGTAAGCAACGTGGAATCCGCTGAGTATTAAACCAAATAATTCGGCTTCTTGCTTGTAGTCACTGCGTGCAAGGAAGCACTTCCCCTATGCGCCATGCTACATGTCTCTAAATACTTCTGCCTGAAAAAGTGAAACGATGATGAAGTGGTACTGGCTAGCGATAGGAAGTCATATTTTTGCATTATAGAATGGAAAAAGCCAAAAGCAACAACAAGAACTCACTAGCCAAATCTTGCATCTATGCACCAACCAAGTCGCCTGCATATTTGCTTGCAACAAACCCATATTTGTGTGTAACTTTTTTTAAAGTAGGCTCATAACTTTGATAGAGTTTGCACAAGTGTATATGCGGTGTGTGTGTGTGTGTGTATGTGTTTAGATGCCATAGAAGCGCTTCATTTCCAACTGTGTAACGCACAAGCCTACTGTTTAAACTTTTGCAAAGAGTTATAACAAAATGTGTGGCACATAGGCCTGGGCATATCATTGCTGCCACTAGTGATTGTTGTCGTTGTAGTTATGTTGGAGGGTGGATAAGCTGTGTGGCAGCCTGGCACCGAGATGTTGGTTGCAAGTGCTAAAGCCAGTCTATTTTGCTGGTCTACACTATTCTAAAGCAACTACTTACTTTACTCCTAAACTCCACTGCTGTTCTATTGACTCTTACTTTAGATGCATTGTTGCGCCTTTTTTGTTGTTGGCATTGAGCTTCTCAACATTGTCTTCATATTCCATATCAAAATGGCTTATCTACTGCGTGGCAGACAGAAGCGGTCTGGAGGGCTAGCTTACTGCTGCACTACTCAAAGAAATAAAAGTCAAACATAAATGTTGCTGCAAGCGTTGCGAGACAAAAAAATTACAACAAGCAATAAAGTTCCATTATTGCTTCATACACAGTGATGCTAAATTGTATTCGTAAAATTAATTTATTTATCGTAGAAATTTTCGAACATAAATAGCCAAAGTTGTATACACTTTTCATCCCTTGAGGAAAACTTCATAAAAAGCTATTAAGATTTGAAATAAAAACAAAACAAAAGATTTCTGGTTTAAAAGAAAACTGGACGATAAATTTTTGAAATTAAAAAAAATTAAATATTGGTTTCCGATCGGTTTGATTGTTATGCATATATTTTTTTGGTAAGCTTTTCCGATCTATTCTGGAGTAGTGCAAATAAAACAATTTATTCCACCTTACAGCTCGACGTTTCGCCAAATTTCCTTGGCTTCTTCTGGAGCGGTTCTGTATTTATCAACAACTAGAAAACCCGGCAGACGTTGTCCTGCCCTAAATTTGGCCTATCTGCATACATTTTAATAAGCTTTTTCCGTCTGACTCTGTCCACCCCCCCCCCCCCCCCCCCTCCTCATTTTTTCCTAATCCTTTTATTCACTCCTCCCTCTGTCTTTTTCGCTTCATCTCTCTCCATCTTCGTCTCATTCTAATTCTTTCTCAATCTCCTTCTCTCTTTTCTCTTCTTTTAATTTCTTCTCATTCTTCTGCATCCCTTATTGCTTTTCCCAGAGGGTGGTATGTATTTTATTCCAGTCCCAGTCCCAGTCCCACTCAGAGTCTCAGTCCCAGTCCTAGTCCTAATCCCAGTCCCAGTCCGTCTCTAGATAATATATTACTCTGTACTAAAGCACTCATCACCAGCTTTCATTTGATATCCATATTTTATAAACACTGTCTAGACATTCACTGGCCCACGTTTTGGCCTATATCTCCAGACCCTAGTCACCCAGGGGTATGAAAATTACCCTCTACACAACTAAAGACTCTCCTGATTTAAAAAAATTGCATGGTACCTCTAAATCGCGGGCCTCTCAGAAACCTCCCCCCCCCTACCCTCTCGGCGGGTCTGGTAATTTGCTATACTTGATATCATTCGCTATAATATTTTTTATTGATAAGCAGATTGTTTAATTAAACACCAAGCAGTTACACGGAAGTATATCCGCACAACCTGAAAATATGAGTGCTACTGCGTATACGTAACATTTTATTGTTACGTATAAACAAATAAAAAAATTTTCAATAAAATAATATTGGGACCATAAACTGAGATATAACCTTTCCTATCTCTCAAGCTTGATCAAACTACACACGAGATGCAAAACAAGTTGAAAATCGGTTCAGTATTTTAGGAGTCCATCGTGGCCAAAAATGTTGTGACAAGTGTTTTTTATATATTAAGATAAAAACACAAAAATAACAATAACATTAATTTGAAATTATCACAAATACACATATTCACATTTAACATGGATTTATAAATTTTAAAATTTCACTTACATTTAAATTACGGCATTGAATTAAGGAAATGAAAGATAATTTACAGAAGTAAAAAATAAAAATACAAAAAAATAAAAATACAAGAAATAAAACGATACCATCTACTGTGGTGCACTTGTCATACTAAAAGTAAAATCTTATAAGCATAGTATGTAAATAAGGTACCGCTGCCACTTACATACTATGCTTATAAGATTTTACTTTTAGTATGACAAGTGTACCACAGTAGATGGTATCGTTTTATTTCTTATATTTTTATTTTTTTGTATTTTTATTTTTTACTTCTGTAAATTGTTTCAAATCCTTAATTCAATGCCGTAATTTAAATGTAAGTGAAATTTAAAAATTTATAGATCAATGTTAAATGTGAATATGTGTATTTGAGATAATTTCAAATTAATGTTATTGTTGTTTTTGTGTTTTTATTTTTGATAAATACAGAACCGATCCAGAATAAGCCAAGGAAATGTTTGCGAAACTTCGAGCTGTAAGGTGGAATGAATTGTTTTATTTGCACTACTCCAAAATAGATCGGAAAAGCTTACCAAAAAAAAAAAATATATGCATAAAAAAATGTATTTCCAGAAATTTCTAATAAAAAATGTTTTTAATAATTTTTTTCTGGTGTGAGAAAAGAAAAAACTCAAAATTTACAAAGCTAAGTAATTAAATGACAGAAAGTTCTCTTCTCAAATATATGTCAATTCCCAAAAAATTTTTGTTTTTTTAGCGAAGAAAAAATATAACAAGTATATTTTTTCAAATCCTACAAATTGAATTCCAGAAAATTTTTGATGTATAGGACAAAAATTTTAAATATTAAAATTTTCAAACCTAAAACAAAATTTTATTCCCAAACTAGCAGACCCGGTAGACGTTGATCTTCTTCAACTTTGCTCTAGCTGCATAACTTTAAAGAAGTTTTTTCCTCTCACTCTCCCTCCTCCGCTTATTTTTCCTTTTATTCATTCCTCTCTTTGCGTCTCTTTCCCATTCTCCGTTTCTTCCATGCCTTCCTTTCCTGTATAACGCTTTCATCCTGCCTTCACCGCTTCATCTGTTCCTATCTCTCGTTCTTCGTCTAACTCTATCTCTTTCCCAGTCTGTTTCTCTTCCCTCTTTTCCATCCCATATTCTCAGTCCCAGTCCCTGTCACAAGAGGTTGAATGTATTTTTGAATGCTGTTGTATGAAATAATAAAAATAAAAAATTGTGTCTAAAAAAGTTAAGGCTCAGAGCACCCTAACCATTTTGAGGTATGAAAAATAAGACTAAAAGAATAAGATCTGAATCTCAGACCTACTCCTTACGCTCATATAATTTCATGAGAATGGGTCGAACTTCCGAAAGAGTTCAATCACAAACACTGTGACAAGAGAATTTTGTCTATAAAATTTCTCAAACAAAAAAAAAACAAAAACAAAAAAAAAAACAATAAATGTATGTATATATGTATATATTAATTCTTAAGAAGGTCGTTTTGATGTAAAAAAAGTAAGCTTTTGTCAGAAATCTAACAAATTTAATTCCAGAAATTCATCATAAGTAAATACATATATATATGTACGAATTCCCAAATTTAATGCAAAGGGAAAAAATTTAAAATAACTTCGTAATAAAAATATACTACAATTTTTAAATAAAAAAAATATTTCCAGAAATTTGTTAAAATTCAAAAAGTTTATTCTCTAAAAAAATGTTTTGATTTAGAAAAAATTTAGAAATAACTAAAAGTTATTTTTGTTATTTATCGACCTTCAAAAAAAAAAATCAATTAATTAAAAAAAAATCTATTCTATAAGTCGCAAAATCAAAAAAAAAAAAATATATATATATATATTAAGTCTCAAAAAATTTGTTTTAATGTAAGAAATAAATGTAAAAATGCCCTATTGAAAATTTTAACGAGTCTAAAAAATATACTTCAAAAAAAAAACTTCTCAATATTAGGTTAGGTTAGGTTGAACTGGCCGGTTCATGAGGTCCTCATATAGACTTTCTCAATATTATTAACACAAAAAAAAAAAAAAATTTATGAAATTTCAAAACGTTAAAAACAAAAAAAAAAAAAAAGTACATAAAAAAAACTCAAATCTAAAATTTTTTAAAAATTTTGAAGTAAATTTTTAATATTATTTCTGAATCAAATGTTTGCTGCTTTTAGCAATTAATTTATAAAAATTTATCTATTCATATTCCTTCTACACTTAATTTTGCTTTTCATGTACTTAAAAATAATCCTTGCCGAGCTCTTTATCTCCCCTCCATCTTACTCTTCCACTTTCCCCATTCTCTATCGATTTATGATGGACTACCAAGCATGAATGATTGTCGTTCGTTTGTGCGCATATGAAAGAAAATAACTGAGTAATAATAAAACAATGCACATAGTCATGCTTGCTTGGCAGTTTGGGTTGCTACTGATCCTTTTATGTTAATTCGCTGCCATTTAAGTGTGGACGCATACATTTTTGCGAAGAATTTTTTGCATTCGGAACGATTTTGTACACAATCTCTCTCTTTTCGCTTTGTCATACGATTTTTAATTGCCTTCTGTTAACAATGAAAATTTAATAAAAACATCAAAATAAGAGATGTACATACGAAACGAAATTTGAGTCACTGTACAATGAAAACTTCTAGTTATATATTGCTGGTTTCATAGCTGCAAATTAAAATATCAACATCAGCAACAACAACAACGTAGACAAATGCGCATGTAGCAGCCAGTCATGTCGACTAACTAACCACTAACTACACGATGTTGCACATGGGTCAATTAATATGTAAAGATCTGAGAATTGGAAATAGTATAATTTTGTTTCTGTTTCTGTATGTGATGATCTCTTTAACACAATGTTGCTTACACCTGTTCGTACATATGTAAATATCAGTCATATGCGATGCAAAAAAAAAAACACCAGAAAGAAAAAACTAAAAAAAAAGTTTAGTAAAAACAAGGCAGTTGGGAATGAAAGCGAAGCAACAGGCAACTTCTATACGCCATAATTGATGCATGAGGACAAGTTTTTGTAGCTTTTTCATTTCATTTCGTTGTAATCTCTAAATTTTTTGACACACTTCAAAGTAGCGTCACTGATTATTTAAGACGCGTACACAGCTCAATAATAGCACTACCTTCCTGTAAGCGCTTCCTGCTGTAAAAAAAACAAACAAATTCCAAAAATATGAGCATTATACCAGTTTGGAATTACAAGCTTAAAGTTTTTTTATGTCCATATTATCTGGACTTAATTTTCTTAGCCGTACTTATGTTTATATGTATGTACATATATTCATAGGCAGTTGATAACCAGTAGTACATGCCTATGTTAGCAGTACATTTGTTGCATGTTTTCCTGTTTACTCGTTCATCTTTGCCACCAAGTGATCTATCATTGTTGGCTTCTGCTCTCTTGCTATCAAATCGTTTGCTGTCATTGCTCACGTAAGAGTGATGCTTTTTGCTATGACTTTAGAAGCCTAATAAATTATGATATGTAATTAAAATTTCTAAAAAAATTTTTTTCTTAATTAATGTGAGTTGATAGCGCTAAGTGTTCTGAAGATCTTTCAGTTGCATAATTTGTAGAAACAATTTTTGTAAGCTGCTGTTGGGAAAGCATATGATATTTAGATGGACTCCGTAACTGGATGATTCAATGAAACCAAAAATCCAAGCGAAGTCAAGAACCATACCGCCAATTTCTAATATATCAACGGAATGTAAGTTTATTTCGCTTAGGATACTTTGCAGCCAAATACAACCTTATAGATGAAAACAAGCTTCAATACTATAAAAATGTTATAAGTAGGAAGCTTTTTGATAAATAGATGATGGAATTTAAAACTGCTGATCCTAACTTTTCTAGCTTTTACGAAGCTAAATATAGTTGTAAAGCAATGAAGAGTACACAAGACCTGCTACCTTAAAAAATTTAACGCTTTGTTATCGGAAACTTAAAGATTTGTTATCGGATTGCTACCAATATGTTATAAGCGTATTATCGATTTTTTATCGAAAAGATGTCGAGAACTTGTCGATTTGTAATAAAAAAAGTATCTATTTGATGTCGAAAACTCAAGATTTTTAACAGAGAGTTAACAGTTTGTTATCGGCATGTTACGGATTTGTTATCAGACAACCCATCGGGTTGTTAAGAGACAGATACCGATAAAATATCATGCCTCATCTATAAATCGGCTATAACAAACCGATAAGAAACCCCCCATAAACCGATGAATATACGATAACAAGCCGATTACAAACCGATAACTCAACGATAATATTTCTCTATCGATAGTAAGCCGATAACAAAACTATAACTTGTCTTTATCGTTTTTTATATAAAAAGAGCCGAAGAAGTTGCCTCTGTTTTACTTAACCCTAAGGAGGTCTGGTTTACCTTGGTTAGGTTCAACTGGCTGGCCTGTGAGGATGTTACACAGATTCAATGAGTCCATAGTGTTATTCTAGTTTACTGAAAATCATTTAATTTTTAATTTAGGTACCTCCTCAGTCTGTTTGTTCCAGAACACGTTTGGATTATGAGTTGACCCACCTAGACCTTGTCAGTCGGGAGCAAAATATTTGCTGAATATGTAATAAAGCATTTTGTTGTCCACTATGCAATACCGAGAAATTTGTGTATCCGATGCAATGATCATTCGGGGCTTTGGCGTTCCTTTTACACCAATTGACTGAATTCGCTAAGGCTCGTTTTGATGCAAGTATGAACAACACGGGTTTGTTCGTATCCTCGACAGTAAACTCTGTGCTCCATAGCGTTCCACTTAAACATGGTATGTCTTACGTTTGCTTTAGTGACACCATACAAAGGAGTGGCATAATAAAATGCAAATGTTTTTGAGCTTATCTGCCGGTAGCGCTCCAAATCGAACCTTAATTTTGGACTTCAGATCCTTAGCTACTTCAGTGCAATCATCATCAAGCAACGTCATCTATGATCAGGTTACAAATAAGAGGAGAAAGTACACCCCTTTGAGCTAATATGTCAGTTATGTCTTGCAGGTTCAAACTGATTTTTCTTCTCCTATATAATAAATTATAGCAAAACCAGGACCTCTACTTACAAACTTGGATGACAAAAGGTGGACTAATTTACGACAACAACACAAAGAAGCTTCTTAGCAAACGGAAATCCGTTATTTTCGACTACTATGGTACGGTGGATGTGAGATCTAGCTGTCTTGAATTAAGCGGTCTATAAAATTTAGAACAAGATGCAACTCAATGGCAACTATGACGATAGGAGTTGCCTTTCTTCCTCGCAAACTAAAATTAAAATCAGTTTCCTACACAACTAAATCTACCGAGCTACTTGTAATACAATGCGTACGAGCAACTTTTGAAAAATCAGGCAAAACTTTATTTCAATAGCTCTGCAATATCCAATTTTATTGCATTGCTTTTATTTCATACAGTGGAAATATAAAACCAACTATTAAAATGAAATTTATCTTATGCAAAGATGTGAAAATATACAGAGAAAATACACGCTGAGCGAATGTAAGACAGGATCGACAAAAAAGGTATAAAATATGAGTGTATAATATAGTTCCCACTTACACAATCCCGGAAATATATAATCTCGAAATATATCATCCAGACATGAACAAACTCCCACCATTCACAGTCCAAGCATTCCCCGACCATGCATAATCCCGACAAGACAAAATCCGGACAATAAATTACAACAAAACTCAATACCAAATGTGAAAGTGGTTGTAAAAAATGTTGATGAAGTTTGGACAACTCGCTATTACAAAAAATATCTCGGGATTATGAGTCGCATCCGTATGGTACGATAACCCAAGCCTCACAGTTACTGGCGTACTTTTGCAATATCTTTCATATGGCGGCTGACCGCCTCTAGTCTATGTGAAAAAGTGGTTAAAATACAAGAGTTTCATTTCAATATTAAAAGTACATTTTGTTTATTAACTCGGCGGTACAGCTATCAGGTATACTGTCATACCTTGCACAATAATACTCTATACATGGTGACAGGGTGAGCCGAGAAAAATAATGGTTTGTTTTTCGTGAATGACAAACTGAAGAATTTTTTGCTTCCCAATATATATCGGAAGTATTCCTCCAGCAATTTTCAATTGTTCTCCAAATTTTTTGATGATTTATTACTTTGTTATCGGCTCAATTTAAGACGAGTTATCGATTGGCTAACAATGAAAACTAATTTTGTATCGAGGATTTATCGGTCTGTTATCTAAAAGTTGTCACTTTGTTGTCGAAAGTATGCCGATAATTTATCGAAGTGTTAATGAAAAGGTATCGAAATTTGATCGATTTGTTATCGTTTAGTTACCAATTTGTTATCGGCATGCTGCCGTTTGGTTATCGACTTATTAACGATCGGGATACACATACATGGGCCTCTAAGGTCGAGTTGATAGCCACCGCAGGAAAGACGAATATGATATTGTTTACTAATCTCTCGTGTGGAGGAGAGATTGAAGAAGACCTCAAAGGCACTTTATCCATGTAAAAGAATGCTGCTGTGTATGTGGGGCTTATCGCCGTGTCTCTTTCGTTGGGTATTTACAGCGATTGTAAAGCCCATCCTCTACAATCAGATCACTGTAGAAGTTTTAAGGCGGAAGTAGTAGCGGTAACCAGAGCAGTAAAAACACTGCAAGAAGTAGCTTAAACTGCAGCTTGGTCAACTTTTAAATTGACAGCCAAGCAGCAATTAAGGCAATAATATCACATAGTACAGCATCTAAAAGCGTGTTAGAGTGTAAGCAATCCCTTGAAAGAATCGGGAGAGGGAAAAGCATATATTTAGATTGGGTCCCAGATGTCAACGAAAAAACGAATAAAATAGCTAAAAAGGGCGCATCCCTCGAAGCTTGCTCGATATCGAGCGATATTAAGAGAAGGCGAGAGGTGCACATGATCGACCAAGCGGGAAAGGCGTGTAAACAAGCGCGGCGCTGCAAAGTGTCGAAGATCATGTGCAGATCTTACAACCTTGGACTAACAAAGTTAACTCATATCATTCGAAAAGGTGGACTGTAGACTCATGTGAGGTATTCCAACTAGGCAATGCCTTCTGGCGCCACATGTCTTTAAATAAGACTTGATCTGTGATGGCAGATGTAGGAAGTGCAGGTTGGTGGAGAAATTGATAGAGCATATCTTGTGCTCGTGCCCTCCGCTTGCCAGGCTAAGACTCCAGCTATGAGGAGTGATACGGCTGTCAGACCTAGAAGCAGCAAATGACATAGGTCCTAGAAAGCTTCCTATTGTATAAGAAGACCGGGTTATTTTATAACATGGGTCCTGATTTTTGGTACAGCTTTTCAGTTTGGTCGGTTAATAAACTTTTGGTAAAACTACGGACTCATTCAGTCTGTGCGGGGTCCTCATGTAGCGGCCCGTTCAAAACCATTATCGAAATAACATCACCTGTTTTTGGAAAAAAATTATGATGAGTTTTCAAAAATTTATCGATTTGCTATTGAAAATTATCCGCTTGTTATTTTTTTCGGCGTGTGTTTGATTTGGCATCGCTTTCTTTTTGAAAACTTATCGATTTGTTAAAGAATAGTTATCGATGTGTAATTAGTTTTTATCCGCGTTTTATCGATTTACGGTCGAGAACTCACCGGTTTGTTATGAAATACATGCAGCTAAGACTCCAATATAACGTAGAAGGCAAGTCTGTAATGCGCCAATTAAAAGCCGATGTCTCGGCGGTTACGAGCAAAGTTCATAACAGTGACTTGTCGGCAGTGGTAGTTACGATAAATGGCAATTAAGCTCTTCTCAAATTGCCTGCAGTCATTTGTTTCTTGTTAGGTTTTCTATGGCTCATTAATTAAAAACATACACCGAGTTTTTGGTTTATTTGTTTCACCCTAGTATAGAAATAAATGGGGATATTTCCATTGAAATCACATACATTCAAGTACCTTTTGAGTTCATAGTTGAATTCACAACCAAATATTCAAATTTACCATAACAAATGAAAATAAAAAAATTTATATTTACGAATCAATGAAATCTCTAAATAAAAACTATAAAATCACAGAACGAAATGAAATCCATACATATGCAAAAATATTTGTAAAATTGACCGCAAGTATTATGAAACCAACAAGGTTATTACATTTTCCACATGCTTACTGATGGAAAAATTCTAATATTGTTGTTAATGTACTGCAAACGTGCAACGAATGCTAAACAAAATATTTGAATATGCTGGTGTAACTATGTAAAAGGGAAGGGTGTGTGGGCAAATGCCAAACTTAAATATGAATTGACACGGAATAAGGGTGAAGTGGCATGTAAAAGGTGAAAGTGCAGTTGTTGTTGCCAACATCTATCAATTGCTGCTACCACACATTCTATAAATAATTCAAATTTTTGCAAATAGAAAATGGATTTTATTTAGAAAACAAAAACAAATAGATTTAAAAGAAAGGATAAGGAGTATATGAACATTGAAAACATAACTTGGCTACTATACTAATACACTACATACACACGTATGTATGTATGTAAATGTACACACAAAAGGGCACCAGCAGTGTTCGGGTAAGTATTGGTACTTCAATCTCACCATTTAGTCAGCAAACAATCAGATGCAACATTTGAATAGTTGGTTGAATGACAGCAGCAAGGCAAAAATACTCGAAAAAAGCTTAGCAAATATTGGCAAGTTACTTGTACTAATAAGTGGGTAGAAAAAGCATAGCACAGCAACAACAACCAAATATACTTAAACAGTAATAGTTATACATATATATTTATATGAACAAGCTGCCCATAAGCCATATGTTGCTACTATATATTCAAGCAATAGCATGCAAAGTAGCAACAACAGCAGCTGTTGAGCCAGCAACTTTTTCTACTGCTGCTGCTTCTGATTTGGTTGCAGTCTCTAGCTGCTGTTTTTTTTTTTTGCTGAATGCTGTTACCTTCATGCTAATATTTCTGCATCATCGCTTTTATACTCAGTTGAGTAGAGCAGATTGGATAACGGTTGATTGTACAGGTATAAAGGAATCGAGATAGATATATATTGATTGAGCCATGTCCGTCCGTCCGTCCGTCCGACAGTTAACAAGATAACTTCAGTAACAAAAGTGCGATAACTCATTACCAAAGACGGATAAAGCGATGAAACTTGGTAGGTGAGTTGAACTTATGACGCAGAATAGAAAATTAGTAAAATTTTGGACAATGGGCGTGGCACCGCCCACTTTTAAAAGCAGGTAATTTAAAAGTTTAGCAAGCTGTACTTTGGCGGTCGTTGAAGATATCATGTTGAAATTTGGCAGGAACGTTACTCCTATTACTATATGTATGCTTAATAAAAATAAGTAAAATCGGAGAACGACTACGCCCACTTTAAAAAAAATTTTTTTTAGTCAAATTTTAACAAAAAAAGTAATATCTTTACAGTGTATAAGTAAATTATGTCAAGATTTAAATCCAGTAATGATATGGTACAACAAAATACAAAAATAAATGAAAATTTCAAAATTGGCGTGGCTCCGCTCTTTTTCATTTAATTTGTCTAGGATACTTTTAATGCCATAAGTCGAACAAAAATCTACCAATCCTTGTGAAATTTGGTAGGGGCTTTGATTCTAGGACGATAACTGTTTTCGGTGAAAAAGGGTGGAATCGGTTGAAGCTACGCCCAGTTTTTATACAAAGTGGGCGGTCTGTCCTTCCGCTCGGCCGTTAACACGATAACTTGAGCAAAAATCGATATATCTTTACTAAACTCAGTTCACGTACTTACCTGTATTCACTTTGTCTTGGTATAAAAAATGGCCGAAATGCGACTATGGCCACGCGCACTTTTTCGATTTCGAAAATTACGAAAAATTAAAAAAATGCCATAATTCTATACCAAATACGAAAAAAGGAATGAAACATGGTAATTGGATTCGTTTATTGACGCAAAGTATAACTTTAGAAAAAAACTTTGTAAAATGGGTGTGACACCTACCATATTAAATAGAAGAAAATGAAAAAGTTCTGCAGGGCGAAATCAAAAGCCCTTGGAATCATGGCAGGAATACTGTTCGTGGTGTTACATATATAAATAAATTAGCGGTACCCGACAGATGATGTTCTGGGTCACCCTGGTCCACATTTTGTTCGATATCTCGAAAATCCCTTCACATATACAACTAAGGGCCTCTTCTTTTTAAACCCCTCATTAATACCTTTAATTTGATATCCATATCGTACAAACACATTCTAGAGTCACCCCTCACTTTTATGGCGATATCTCGAAAAGCCGTCCACCCGTAGGAGTAAGGCCCACTACCTTTTAAAATACTCATTTACACCTTTCGTTTGATACCAATATTGTACAAACGCATTCTAGAGTCACCCTTGGTCCACCTTTATGGCGATATCCCTAAATGGCGTCCACCTATAGAACTATGGCCTACTCCCTCTTAAAATACTCTTTAATACCTTCCATTTGATACACATATCATACAACCACATTCCAAGGTTACCCTAGGTTCATTTTCCTACATGGTTATTTTCCCTTATTTTGTCTCCATAGCTCTCAGCTGAGTATGTAATATTCGGTTACATCCGAACTTAGCCTTCCTTACTTATTGTTCTTATTATTGCATGCCCTATGCCGATCGAACTGATAAGCACATTTGAATGAGTTGCATATTCACAGTTTTATTTTTTGCTGCCACTACATCACTAGATGAGACCTCATATTAACGCGTTAACCCAATTTGCCAAAAGATTTCAAGTTGAAGAATCTTTTAACTCGTTTTGGCAACTCGTCGATACGCTGTAGATAGCGTATAGTTACGTATACTTATGATATCGTATGTTCACCTATTAATAGCATTTCCCGTTATGTTATATAGATTATTCTAGAAAATTCTGGGGAAAAGGTTTTTTTCAATCAGATAAAAGTACTTCTCAGCACTCTGCAGTGATTTGACAAACACTCCGCGAAAATTCATATGCAGGGTATCGCTAATAGGGCTAGACCTTGAAATAACAGTACCTCGTGACAATACTATTTGGGATCATTTCAAGTGGCTTGCTATGTTTTCCTTAGAGAGCCTATAATTTAATAGATAAAATCGAGCGACTTTTTCTGATCGGGAAATGTCATATCGTTGCATCAAAACAGCGATCAACGAAGAAAACCGCAATGCTATAAAAACGCAAAAAACTTCGACATATTTATGAGCAAGTGCAATTTTGATTTTTACTTTGGTATTTTTACGCTGATTAGATTCGGAATTTAGTTTAGTTTAGTTTAGTTTAGTTTAGTTAAGTTAAGTTTAGTTTAGTTTAGTTTAGTTTAGTTTTGTTTTGTTTAGCTTAGTTTAGTTTAGTTTAATTTAGTTTAGTTTAGTTTAGTTTATTTTAGTTTAGTTTAGTTTAGTTTAGTTTAGTTTAGTTTAGTTTAGTTTAGTTTAGTTTAGTTTAGTTTAGTTTAGTTTAGTTTAGTTAAGTTTAGTTTAGTTTAGTTTAGTTTAGTTTAGTTTAGTTTAGTTTAGTTTAGTTTAGTTTAGTTTAGTTTAGTTTAGTTTAGTTTAGTTTAGTTTAGTTTAGTTTAGTTTAGTTTAGTTTAGTTTAGTTTATTCAGTTATTCAATCTATGATTTACAACTTACAGACTAGATATAGAAATTATAAAAAAAAATAAAAAATTTTAATATGCAGTGATAATAGCTAAAGAAAGTATATGCATAATAATAGAAAAAAGTTAAACTACATATCTAAATGTAAATGTAAAAATATTTGGGACTTGAAAATATCCCTCGACTGAGAGAAATCAATATTTAGCCATCTTGAAAGTTTTTTGAATTCTGCTAGAGGGCAAAGAGTAGGTTCGAAAAGGACATGGTTCATTCTGAAAGAGGTCAGATAAAAGGGCAGGGGAAAACGAAGGAATCTACTGGGCACATTGAACGTGATTTTCCCGAGCAGGTCAGGGCAATTTACCGAACCTGCCACGAGATCAAACACGAACATAAGCCCGTGCAGGGTTCTTCTATAGTGCAGGGGTTGTAGGTTAATCAACGTACACCGAGACACATAAGAAGGCAGCGGATCCTCGAAATAAAGAAATCCAAGCCCAAACCGAACAAACTTCCTTTGAACCCTTTCAATTCTAGCCGTATGACAGCTGTAAATAAGGTTCCAAATAATAGAAGCATAGCATACTCGAGCATTGAGCGAACCAAGGAAATATATAAAGTCTTCCTGGTATAGGGATCCTGAAAGTCCTTTGCATAACGACGCAAGAAAGCAAGGTTTCTATAAGCTTTCGGAAGAACATAACAAATTTGATTAACGAAACAAAAATTAGTATCAAATACAACACCAAGAGCAACAAATTCTGTGACTACATTCAAGCGACTGCTTTCTAAATAGAAATGTGAAACAAAATTACTACTGGACTTCGAGAAAGACATGTAAAAACATTTCTAAACGTTTATGTATAGCATGTTAGTATTACACCAGTCAACAAAATTATCCAGGCCGCGCTGCAAAAGGAAAACACCTGAAGGACTATCAATCCAACGAAAGGTCTTCGGGTCATCAGCATAAAGTAGAAAATTGGAAAACTGAAAGCAAGCACCAATGTCATTGATAAAGAGAACGATCAAGAGCGGCCCAGGATACTACCCTGAGGAACCCCAGAAGTTGCCACAAAAGTGTGCGACTTACAATTCTCAATATCAACACAAAGGGATCTATTTGACAAATAAGACTTCAACCAACTCAAGAATACCGAGTGGAAACCAATGAACTCCAATTTCTTCAGTAGAAGCTGCTAAAGAATTCGTGAAACGAGTTTACAGTTCGGAATAGAGTTGTGCTTTTTCGTTCATTTCAGAGATTCGGTTCTTTCGCTCTTTTTCTGATCAATGAACAAGTTGTTCTTTTTGTTCATCAGTTCATTTTTTTTTCAAGCAAATTTGTTCACTGCTGGTCACACCCACGAAAAAAGTCAACAAGTATGGATGGAGGTGTGTATGCAGCATTGCTTTGTGTAGGTATATTTAAATGTGTTATGAATGAATAAGTTAATATATATACATGTATAATTAACTTCAAAAAAAGTTACAAATTTCGGAAGATCCAGGAAGTTGAAAGAGTACAGACATAAATTGTAAATATGAACTTTTCAGGTTTAATAAATGTAATAATTAGTTTCTTACAAAAGATGTTTTTCATAAATAGTCCACACATATCTTTATTGTAAGTGGCATCATCGACATTCGTGCTCACTGTCAATTTCTACGTATGTATGTATGAATTTGCAATGTTTGCTAACGAGAAGAGAGAAAGAATAACATTAGATAAAACGAACTAAAAGAACAAATAGAACCGAAATCGAAGATCTAGTTCACTTGTTCAATTGAGATACCCGGTTAATTGAACAAGTTCAGAACGAAACGACCCAACTCTAGTTCGGAATGAATTGAATTGGGAAGTCCGTAGGTACGAATATATTCGACTATTCCGATTCCGTCTGCTATTGATTAGGTGTGTGATATGACTGCTAAAAATTTGTGGCAAATGCAAAGACACGTACGAGCTAAGAACACAGCAATATGGACACTATCCAAATGTTTTATATAGATCTGGTACCTGCCAGAAAATGGCATCATTAAAATACTAACCCGACTATTATGAGAACTTCGCCCCGTGAATGAAGGATACAGGAAACATGGAAACCTAGCAATATTCCTTTTATCCATGAAATTCTAAGACTGAACAACTAACTGTAATGATCATCTGACGAGTTAATCAAAATTCTTACGTCAAATAAACAAAAGTGTCCCTTCTCTTCTGTTCGCCAAACTTAACCTAGATCCCAAAATTAAGAACTTTCAAACTTAAGACACCTTTTAGAGCTCCGTTTTTGGTCAAATAGATTTGGCAGCTATGTTAAACAAATGCATCGTACCGTCCTCTCGGGTGGAACGAAAATAAATCTGCCCAACTTAAACAGAAAGACATGCCCAAAAACTGCATCCACAAATACATATGCAGTCTAGGTTAATTACGGATGCCAAGTTGTTGAAGCAGCGTGCTCGTCTACAACGCCGATGGCCCTTCCTTTTGGAAAGTTCTGCAACTGTCACACTGCCTTGCAGATGCCGTTCAGGTCAATCAGTTGATAGGACCTCATAGCTGTAGCTTCCTCTTAACGAAAACTCTTTTTGCAATATCATCCATCATATGTGGAGAAGATAGTCGGAGCACCGTCTACGGTATTGAGATTATCGGCCTTCAGTAAGTTTTGCTTTGGTAGGAGGGGATAACGGGATGAAAAAATGGAATCAAAATCACTGTTACTCTCAAGTACTAACTACTATTGGCTGAGTAAGTATCTGAGAAGTAAAACCCTATCTCTACAAATATAAGTTAAGTTTTATACACTTCGGATCATACCCATCCTGATATATGGCTTAAAAGCATGAACCTTTTATTCAAAAAAGGTTGATCCGAGGATTGTGGGCATGTTAAAAAAACGAGATCCTTTTGAACTCATCTCGTTCAGTTGCTTACTGGGTATGCACTCAGTGCATCGGAACTTTTTGCTGTGTGTTTATGAAGTTGGTGGGTGAATGTTGGTTATATCCATTACAAGTTGCACTAGTTTTGCAGTCGGCATCTGCAGTTGCCCATCCATTTCCAATTTGCATGTGTATTTACATATTTAGGACAACAAATACACATACACGAACACGCATTTTAAGATCTTTGTTCACATTTATTGTTTATCTTCATATTTGTGGCAGTAAATAGTAGTTTATTCAAGTAGTTCCAAGCCAACTTATACAAGCAGTCACTAACAAGAGTATGAATAGAATCATGTGTAACAAAAAACTATTCATAATCAAATGCATATTTGATAAACTCTATATTTCATACTTGCTCTCCTAATAATGCGTTGGTCCTTAGATAAGATCAGCAAACACATAAATATATTAAGAAATCTGAGCTTTTTGGAGAATGCTTTAAGGATTCCATATTGAGTAGACTGGTTTAGAGAAAGAATTAAAAAAAATTTGTTAGCAATTGGAAATTCCTAGACAAGCTCCATCTATTAGCCCGAATGCAGTGAGACCATCACTTTTATGCTGGATTCCCCGCCGATTCTCTATAGGAATACACCAAAGGTATCCAAAAATTTCAGATCCATCATCCCACATGTAAATGCAACAAAAAAATGTGAGCCAGATAAATCCAGATAGAAGTCTAGTTCAATTTGTGTGCCAGATAAATTGTTAATTTCTTATCTATAGCTTGGAAACGCTACCTTTATTAAACCTACTTTTTCAAAAATAGACGTCGCTGTTTGGCCTTCAGCTATATGTGTTAAATGATACACAACGGCGACATCTGCCTATCAAAACTTATGTGTACAAAAAAAAGCACGACCTCTGCTTCTCAAGTCTCAGAATGATCCAGAACATTCCCGTGAGAATTGAGCGTGATAAGGTGCTATAAAACTCTCTGGATGACGGCTAAAGTGTTTGCCCTTTCGCATATGCAATAAGAGCACAATTGCGCCATCGAATGCGGACCACTGGAATACACTCTGGGAGGATGTGCCTTCACATATTCGCACTATGTGGCCTTAGTCCAAGAAACTTTGTGTACAGCTGCTTCTTCAATGCAAATTTCTAAATATATTTCCAGAAGACGTTCAGTTAGAAATAAAAATCAAAAAAAATTAGCACGATAAAATAAATCGATTCAACCATGAACTTGCGTCCGCCTTTGACCACAATTACTTAAGAAAGCTTTGAGAAGACCTGATGTACACATTTTGTGAGAGTGAGTGTTAAGTTTATCAGCAACGAAAGGTCTTTCATTTTGTGTGCTTCCCCGCATGTTTCTCAGCTAAACCCAAAATACGGATTTCCTCATTCCCGGAATTCTTTATGCATAATTGAGACCTCGGAGTTCCGAGAAGCTCTTGAGCGTTGAAAGTGCTTCGCCATGCTCAAGCTACCGTGTCCTAGTTATCGGCCGGTATAAATAATGTTAATGAGCAGCAAATATTTTCTAATAATTCTAATTCCAAAATTAAGAATATTCCAGGGAATGCCATGACTGGAGAAAAGTGCTTCGTTTACACAGGTGGTGATGATAGCGCGCTTCAAATTAACGACTCATCTTTTGCATGCTCTCCGTCATGGCGGAACAACACAAGGTGGTTGCGTGGTGACATACATAAAAATATAAATAAAAATTCCATGTACCTACTTTGTTTTTGTAAATCGATGGACTACTGTTAAAACCGTACTGCGCCGAAAGTTTAAGTGTCAGATCACATTAAAAAAGTACCAATCAGCTCATTTCCGGCATTTAGGTGTTCCTGGTTCCGCCATGCTCTAAGCACAACGAGGGATCTAAACAACGGTATTTGAGCATAGAGCCAAGCGACGCGTGAGAAAATTTTTCTGTAGGCAATCGGTATCAATCGCGTCAAAAGGGAAGTTGAACTGGTGAAATTGGGGTCATAGCCAACAGTCCTGAATGCTTCGCTTGGGTCTATCTTGGCATTTGATTGAATAATGGGATTTCAAGGGGCTAGTACATTTTGCTAACCGAAATTATCCATAAATGACCCCCAAATATATATATAATTGATTTAGAAAAAATATCGAAATGATTCCGAAAAGCTATAGAAAATCATCCTGCAGCAATCTAGAAACCATCTTGAAATGATCACGAAAACAGTACCGAAATATTCCAGATTTAAGTTGAAATCATCACGAAAATAATTCCGAAATAGAAATTAAAAAAAGGAAAGACGAGGGATGAAAAGGAAAGTAAAGGAAGGGAAAGGCACATGAAGAAAAGGACAGGAAACGAAAGGACTGTCTGAAAGGAAACAAGTAAAGAAGGCTAAGTTCGGGTGTAACCGAACATTACATACTCAGCTGAGAGCTTTGGGGAAAAAATAAGGAAAAACCACCATTTAGAAAAAAGAACCTAGGGTAACCCAGGAATGTGTTTGTATGACATGGGTATCAAATGGAAGGTACTAAAAAGTATTTTCAAAGGGAGTGGGCCATAGTTCTATAGGTGGACGCCTTTTCGAGATAGCGTCATATAGGTGGACCGGGGGTAAATCCAGAATGTGTTTGTACGATATCAGTATCAAACGAAAGGTGGTAATGAGTATTTTAAAAGGGAGTGGGCCTTAGCTCTATAGGTGGACGCCTTTTAGAGATATAGCCATAAAGGTGGACAAGGGGTGACTTTAGAATATGTTTGTACGATATGGGTATCAAATGAAAGGTGTTAATGAATATTTTAAAAAGGAGTGGGCCTTAGTTCTAAAGGTAGACGCCTTTTAGAGATATCGCCATAAAGGTGGGATTGTAAAGTATGGGTATCAAAATAAACGTATTAATGAGGGTTTTAAAAGGGAGTGGCGCCCAGTTGTATATGTGAATGCGTTTTCGAGATATAGACCAAAATGTGAATCAGGGTGACCCAGAACTTCATCTGTCGGGTATCGCTAATTAATTTATATATATATAATATCACGAATAGTATTCCTGCCATGATTCCAAGGGCTTTTGATTTCGCCCTGCAGAGCTTTTTCATTTTCTTCTACTTAATATGGTAGGTGTCACACCCATTTTACAAAGTTTTTTCCAAAGTTATATTTTGCGTCAAAAAACCAATCCAATCACCATGTTTTATCCCTTATTTCCTATTTGGTATAGAATAATGGCATTTTTTTCATTTTTCGAAATTTTCGATATCGATAAAGCGGGCGTGGTCATAGTCGGATTTAGCCCATTTTTAATACCAAGATAAAGTGAGTTCAGATAAGTGCGCGAACTAAGTTAAGTAAAGATATATCGATTTTTGATCAAGTTATCGTGTTAACGGCCCAGCAGAAGGACATACGGTTGACTGTGTATAAAAACTGGGCATGGCTTCAACCGAATTCGCCCATTTTCACAGAGAGGAATTATGGTCATAGAAGCTATGCCCTTACCAAATTTCACAAGGATTAGCAAATTTGTGTTCGACTTATGGCATTAAAGTATTCTAGACAAATTAAATGAAAAAGGGCGAAGCCACGCCCATTTGGAATTTTCTTTTATTTTTGTATTTTGTTGCACCATATCATTACAGGAGTTGAATGTTGACATAATTTACTTATATACTGTAAAAATATTCAATTTTTGTTAAATTTGACTTTAAAAAATTTTTTTTTAAAGAGTGGGCGTGTTCGTCTTCCGATTTTGCTAATTCTTATTTGGAACACATAAAGTAATAGGAGTAACGTTCCTGCCAAATTTCATTATGATATCTTCAATTACTGCCAAATTACAGCTTGCAAAACTTTTAAATTACCTTCTTTTAAAAATGACCGTTGCCACGCCCATTGTCAAAAATGTTTCTAATGTTCTATTTTGCGTTATAAGGTCAACCCATCTACCTAGTTTTATCGCTTTATCCGTCTTTGGTAATGAATTATTGCACTTTTTCGGTTTTTCGATATCGAAAAAGTGGGCGTGGTTATAGTCCGATTTTATTCATTTTAAACACCGATCTGAGATGAGTGCCCAGAAACTTACATACCAAATTTCATTAAGATACCTCAAAATTTACTCAAGTTATCGTGTTTACGGACGGACGGACGGAAGGACATGGCTAAATGAATTTCTTTTTTCGCCATGATCATTTTGATATATAAAAGTCTATATCTATCTCGATTAGTTTATGCCGTTACAGGGTACCGTTATGCGTACAAAATTAATATACTCTGTGAGCTCTGCTCAGCTGAGTATAAAAAGAAAAGGAGGAGGAAGATAAGAAAGAAAGTATTAGAAGTTAAAAGCAATGAGATGACGATTTTTTATCGACGAGTTATCGAAGTATAACCAATTTGCTATCGGCGTATTTTCGATTTGTTGTCGAAATTTTATCGTTTCGTTATTGAATAGTTATCGAAATGTTGTCTGTTTGTAATCGCAGTATATCCAAATTTGTTGTCGGCATGTTTTTGGACTTCTGGTCGAAAATTTAACGTGTTTAATTGAATAGTTATCGATTTGTTATCGAAAAATTATCGATTTGTTGTCAAAAAATTATCGATTTCTTATCAGATTGTTACCAGATTTTCACAGGTGTGTTATCGATTTGTTGGTTGTTTTTGATTCAGATACCGATAAAACACAGCTGTAACCTGTCCATGACAATCCGATTAGAGACCAATTTGAAGCTGACGACTTGGGTATAACAAGCCTATGAAGCCCAAAATTATTTGTTTCTGTTAAATTTAGCCACAACAAAGGCTTAAATTAAACACTTGGTTGATCTCTAATTATATTAAAAACATTAGTTTTCTATACGTAAACCTGTATGGCTACACATCGAAGTTTACGAATACTTGGTACTAACGCCTTCTTTCATATTACAGAACCGTAGCTGTGATCGATATGTGATATATCACATACCTGTACTTTTTTCCTGTAGGATAACTGAAAATATGGTGATATTGGTTTGACTGCCACTGGCTTCCAGTATTCTAATTACTTTTCATTGTCAAGCAGTGTTAAGAGTTTTTGAAAAAAAAAAAGAAATGTTTCTAACGCAAAATTTTTCAAAAATGTTCGAAAAAGCTGCATCCGTGCTGAAATTAATTCTAGGACTAACTTGCCACCTACACGCATAGCCAAAGTGTGAAATATTAAAGCCTTTCTGACTTGTACATACTTAAATATTATTAGAGATGGAGCCAAAGGCAATTAACAAATAATTTGAATCTATTTTCTTTTTACATTTTTGTTCTAAAAATATCTGCAATCTCGTGCCACAATACTCAGGCGCAGCATGTGCAATATTTGGCCTTCTATAGAAAATTTTTAAATATGGTATTAGAAAAAAGTATTACGATGCACAGAAAACTCAAATCATTGAACCAAATAGCTGGCGGCAGCTAAACCCTTCATTTCGATTGCATTTAGTGGCGAGTAATTGTGGGCGCACTAACTACAAAACTCAATTCAAAACCCAATGCACCCGTTGCTTGCAACAACTTACATTTATTCATATTCATATGGACTTGGCTCGTTGCACATTGCCTATTGTCGGTTTGGCATATTATAATGATTATCATTATTATTGCTATTATTTGCGTCTTTAAAAGGCAACAACACAAACTTTAAGCAGAAAGGATAAAGTAATAGTCATAGATAGTTAAGAATGTGAATAAAAGGAACGAGAACCAAATAGATGCATATAGACAACTTACAAATACAAAGCCAATAACAAGGCAACAATAAAGTGAAGTAAACAAAATTGCAGCTAAACAAAAAACAAGTAGGGATGGGACTGGGTTCGATTGTGCCGAAGACTTCATACCTTTCCTGAATTAAGCTGAGCAATTATCTTATCCCATTCATTTTATCCGAAAAAATGGCAGTATAAGATAATAAATGGAGAAGAGATTTAACTATATGTATAAACATAAGCGAAATATTCGATAAATATAAAATAAAAAGTCGATCGGTAATTCTCACACTAAATTTCACGTTTCTTGCTGTCTGCATGAAATAGTTTTGATTATGATTCACTTTTCTGGACAATATATAACGTATACGTAAGAATTTGATGAAATTTGAAGCATCTATCTGTTAAAATGAGGCAGACATGACGAAAAGCTCATTATCTGAATAATCTGTTGTACTAGATAGACTATACATACGACCGATCTTTAAAATTTTTTCAGACTACATAACATACATAATAGTTTGTTGAAATTTGAAGCTTCAATATGTTAGAATAGGACCGAAATTATGAACAATCGATTTGTATGGGATATATGTTGTTTAATCGAACGATCTCTACAATTTTTTCACACAACACTAAATACTATATGCGTAATCGTTTGGTGAAATTTGAAGCTTCCAGCTGTTAAAATGAGACAGAAAATACAAAAAGGTATTGTCTGAGCAATCGGTTTGTATGGGATATATGTTATATATACGGCCGATCTCAACGACTTTTTCAGACAACAATATGTGCAATTCACGAAAGCATATCTAACTGATAAACTGGGGAAGTTATGACAAAAATATCTATATACTGAAAAATCGGTTGTAAAGGAAATATTTGCTAAAGTGGTCCCTTATGGTCGGTTCCGACCAAATTTCATAAAGATATCTCAAATAGTGGCTAAGTCAACTCAGCTTTATATACGACCGATCTCTAAGACTTTTCAAACAAAAATACATACTAGAAATGTTATTATTCTGTGATGCATACAGCCGTCAAAATTCTGTAGATTGTACAAAAAATTCCTTAACTGAACAATCGGTTTGTATGGGACTAATGCTATATATAAGAGAGATCTCTACGATTTTTTCGCACAATAATATATGTGACCCGGCCTATGAAAAGGTGGCTTATGACTTAAGAAAAACTACTACTACTAAGAAACTGAAGAAATTTATAGTTTATCTTTAACAACTGTTTCTAGCAAATTCTTTTTTTGAGTCATAAGCCACCTTTTAATAGGCCGGGTCACATATATTATATACGTAATCATTTGGTGAAATTTGAAGCCCCAAGCTGTTAAAATAGGACAGAGATTACAAAAAGCTCTAATCTGAAAAATCGGTTTGTATAGGATATATGCTTTATATACGACCGATCTCTAAGACTTTTCGTACAAAAATATATACTAGAAACGTTATTATTCTGTGATGCATACAGCCGTTAAAATTCTGTAAATTGTACAAAAAATTCCTTATCTGAAAAATAGGTTTGTATGGAACTAATGCTATATATACGACCGATATCTACAATTTTTTCATACAAAAATAAATACCTAACCATTGGTAAAATTTGAAGATTCTAGCTGTTAAAATGGTGTAGAAATCACGAAAAGTTTCCTATCTGAACAATCGTATTGTATGGGATATATGCTATATATACGACCGATTTCAACGACCTTTTCAGACAACAATATGTGCAATTCACGAAAGCATTGAAACTGATAAATTTGGGAAGTTATGACAAAAATACCTATATACTGAAAAATCGGTTGTAAGGGAAATATTTGCTAAAGTGGTCCCTTATGGTCGCTTCCGACCAAATTTCATAAAGATATCTCAAATAATTGCTAAGTCAACTCAGCTCGTTATCCCAATAATTTCGGTTTATTTATTGGTGAGTCTAACTTCTCCGCTTTAAGGATTTATAATTTTGATATTCGTGACAAACTTAATATACCATTTCATTTTAATAAAAGTTATAAAAACTATCAAAAACATAAAGAAGAATTAGAAAAGTTGTATTTTTTGTGATTGAACGATTTCAACTCAAAGCTACAAAAGCAGAATTGTATTGCTGCTACTGCCCCCAAGAAATTAAATGAATCACGAGAAAAGAAAAATTACACAACAATTTTGCCATGAAAATGAAAACGTTCTGATTATTGCATTGTAAAGAGTTTGGCGAAAAAAATGCACATACGAACTTGTAAACAACAAAGAAATAAAATAAAAGAAAGCTTTAGAAATGTCCGCAGGCGCAAAGATGAATTCCAACTGATAAAGTCGTAAGGAAAGAAGAACAACAAGTAGCAGAAAAAGCCACACTGAGCAACAAAAGAATATTCAAAATTTGTTTATGGACACTAACGCCCAGTTACAACAACAACAGTAGCAGCAGCAGCAAAAATTGTATATACATATATATAAGGGCATTCAGTTTGCGCACAAGTGCCCTAAATATAGTTCAAATCGCAATGATCTTACACAACTGCAGCAACAAAAGCAATAATAATAGAGCTAACAACAACAATAATACCCACAGCAACACATTAAGCACGCCAAAAGCTGGCAGCAATACTCAATAATCACCAGCATATTGCGCATAAAAGGGCGTTCAACGCAAGAAAAAACAAAAATAATTATGGTGGCGATTGTGGAGCGCACGCGCACTTGTTTGCTGCT
Source organism: Eurosta solidaginis (assembly GCF_040869045.1). NCBI lineage: Eukaryota > Metazoa > Arthropoda > Insecta > Diptera > Tephritidae > Eurosta > Eurosta solidaginis. Next base: position 26,482,786 of record NC_090321.1, on the reverse strand, counting down.
TATCGCACGGCGGCGAGAACGCGACCACATAAATAATGGAGCTTAAAGAGCAGGTTGACGCCTACAATGACTCGAAAGCAGCGGCGGCAGCAGCGACAGCAACAGCTACAACAACAAAAACACCAGAACCAGCAGCCAAGCGTTGAGAATGCCACAGCAGCCACACAATTCTAAAAAGCTACTAACAACTAGCTGCACAACCAACAACCACTGCATTGAATGCTGCTGGGTTGTTGGTCAGCAGATTGCTGATGTTTGCTATTTTGAGCTTACTTGTTGGTCGCCCAGCTTATTGTTGCTTCTGCCATTTAGCGCCCTACGCTTGTTGTGCGCGCATCAGCATCATTTTGTTGCAATTTAGGGTGTGCACCATTTGACGTGTTGCCAGTTTGTTATGCGCTACAGCATACGGGCATCATGCCCGCATAGTTGGGATTTTAACTTTGAGGCTGTAATAAAAAAAATGGTATTCCTTCCAATGCCTTTTCCGCTTCTTAATCTCATTCACATTGATTTGGTTCAGTTGGACGTTTTATGTCGAGAGGGTGGAGTGGGACATTTACTGCTGTTTTAACTTTTGTAGCTTTTTCTTTTTCTTTTATTGCATTCTCTTGGCTAGATTAGTATGTCGTCTGTCATTCCTATATTTTTAGCTTCTTAAGTTTTCGATTGGTTTTTTACTTGCTGCGGAATCTCGCGTGTCTTTTTTGTTTTTGTTGATCCATTTAATTTTTGTTATGCCTGGCTTTGTTATTACATCGATGGGTGTTGTTATGGTTAGTTTGTAACTTCATTTATTGAAGATGAATAAAAAGACAAAGTGGATTACAATGAGAACACACACAGCGGAAGAGGAGGTTTTGTACAAAAAAGTAAAACTTAAAAAATTCTAGAAACTTTGTATTGCCCCAAGTGTTTGAAAAAGGCTGTAGATGGTTTGTTGATCCATTTCGATTGGCCTTCCCCCATGTAAGTGTTTAATGCTATCACAAAAATAACTCGATATTGGAATAAAAAAAAACAACCAAAATATTAAAGAATGTTTACGAGCTTTGAAAAACTTAAAAGAAAAGCTTGGAGATTCAGAGGGTATTATAACACATCATTATTGCCTCATCATTTAGTGACCCTGTTTTGCGATAACTGAAGTTAATGGAGGTCGAGTCTTTCTCCACCTTTTTGACCAAACCGTTATCGTCCATTCTCAAAATAGACTTGGCCAGTGGAGCCTTTTCATATCCGCGTAAAGCTCATACAACTTATCATTATACTTGCTTCGACATTTGCACGTATGCGAGAGCATGCACGGGAACTTCCCACACTTCCACTCGGATACATTTTTTTAGTCTTTTATTAGTCTTCAACATACCACTTGCTCTCTCTGATTAACTTGAGTTGGAGCGAAACATCCACCTTTCCAACCTCTGCCAGACTGTCGAAAAACTGTGGACTGAAGGGTCACAGACCAGGGGACATATGTAGAAAAGAGCGCATATTAGTGAAAGTGGAAGAGGTCTCTTCTGCGCTTTAGGACCGTGGTCGGCCCCAACCAATGGGAGGGGAAGCGCTAAGCATGGGTGTGTGAAGTCACGAAGCTAGATCGAAGATAGTTCATTGAGAAGAATTGTGCCAGGAGACACGATCGAAGTAGAACCGGTATTATGAGGAACAGATTTCGACGTAATAGAGGGTGACAACTGGCTGAAAACATAAACCTAATTCTAGTAGACAGAAACAATCCAGTATCAAAGCCGTGAGACAGATTAGCTACAACGATTAGACCAGCAGAGGTATATCTGCAGCATAAAGTAAAATCCGTGATCTAGAAAGCAACTACCCCGAAAGCTGCGAGTTAGAAAAAGGTGGTTGAAAATGTGTCCCCAAATTTATACAGCGTTGTAGTACAATGGGATTAAGTTAATAAGGTGCTACGATAGCGCCACCTTGAGTTGGCTAGAAATGGTGATTCCAAAACTGTAAGGAAACGGCACAAGCACATTGTTTGAAGTGGTGGAGCTTAAAAGAAAAATCCAGGCCTGTTAAAACACCGCCCTCCACTTGAACTGCCATGGGCTGTCTTCTCATGTCGCCAGAACATCAACTATACAGTGAGGCGGAACTACTCCACATAAAGAAGCAAAATAAAATGCTGAGCAATCAGTTTCTTCTAGAACTCAGAAACCTGGACATTTTAACATACCCCAGGGACATGAGGATTCATCTCCGCGAGCACTATGAAGAAACCTGGTGCATTACTTTCATTCAGCCATTTGAAAGAAAACAGCCAAAAATGGCCTCAGAGACATTCTCAAAAGTATGCCGATAAATGCGGAGCGAACAGCGTTCTCAAAGTCCAATACTAGGAACTCGCAATTGAGGCGAGCAGAGTTTCCAGGTAGGCGTGTGTCACTTTGACATAACCTTGATCTGGGTACTTTAATAGGCTAAACACTTACTTATCCAGATTTAAACCCGGAATACGCAATGAATGTCCTGCATATAATGTTTCCTCACATAACACCAACCATCTTTTCAGTTGCAATTAAGACCAGCGCCTCCAATACACATGTCTCACCCTGTGGAATTCTCCAGTTTCCCTTTGACTTTTGCTAGAGAACATCGATGGCAATTTGAAAAGGATTTCAGCTTTAAGATGGGGCGAAGCACTGCTACAAGAAGAAGTTGAAAGTGGTGAATAGATACGATACTAAA